>NW_026292775.1:0-41401 GCF_023091745.1 Budorcas taxicolor | reverse complement strand
CCGTTCCTGTTGAGAGGGCCTCCTCTTGAGATGCGACGGGAACGCCGGGAACTCTTCCCGACGAAGCAGGGAAAGGATCCCTCATCTCGAGCTACGAGGCGGAAACGGGGCTCCTCTGGATGTGGGCGGGACCCTCGTGATTCCTCTCGAGTGGAGACGGGTATGTCGGGGAACTTCTTGATTTGCACCAAGGGTGTGAAGGACCCTTTCGAAGTTCCAGAGGTGAGGTGTGATCAGCCTCGAGACGCCTCAGCGGACATGGGCCTCATCTCGCCTGTAGGGGAGAACCTCCTGGATTTTCTCGAGTTGCGGCAGGTCTTCTCGAGTTACGACGGGGGACCTCAGGTACCCGCTCTGGTGGCCTCAGGAAAGGCCAGTCCCCATGCGAGTTGCTAGGGGACCTCTCGGGATTCCTCTCCCGTCCATGCCGGCGCCTCAGTCCTTGTGTGGAGTCGGGGCCGGAACCTGAGGATTTCTCTCCAGTGTTGCCATGGATCTTGGGGTGCTTCTGAGTCTCCCAGGGGAGTCAGGCCTCGTCTCGAGTGGGGGCATGCACGTGCGCTTTCCTCCCGAGCTGCAGCAGTAGTGGTGACGCTTCCTGTCACGGGGATCAAGGGATCTGTGGCTTTCCCTCGAGGCTGTCCCTCGAGGCTTTCCCACGAGGCTTTCCCACAGGGCTGTGCCACGTGCCACCTTGGTGTGAGTCGATCCTCGGCGTGAAAGACGGGCCGGTGAAGGGAAAAGAGGTTCCTCTGGAATGGACTGAGACATCTGGGGGACTCTTGGAATGGTGGCACGACCCTGGAGTTCCTCTCGCCGTTCCTGTTGAGAGGGCCTCCTCTTGAGATGCGACGGGAACGCCGGAACTCTTTCCCGACGAAGCAGGGAAAGGATCCCTCATCTCGAGCTACGAGGCGGAAACGGGGATCCTCTGGATGTGGGCGGGACCCTCGTGATTCCTCTCGAGTGGAGACGGCTAGGTCGGGGAACTTCTTGATTTGCACCAAGGGTGTGAAGGACCCTTTCGAAGTTCCAGAGGTGAGGTGTGATCAGCCTCGAGACGCCTCAGCGGAAATGGGCCTCATCTCGCCTGGAGGGGAGAACCTCTGGATTTTCTCGAGTTGCGGCAGGTCTTCTCGAGTTACGACGGGGACCTCAGGGACCCGCTCTGGTGGCCTCAGGAAAGGGCAGTCCCCATGCGAGTTGCTAGGGGACCTCTCAGGATTCCTCTCCGGTCCATGCCGGGGCAGAGGACCTTGTGTGGAGACGGGGTCGGAACCTGAGGATCCTCTCCAGTGTTGCCATGGATCTTGGGGTGCTTCTGAGTCTCCCCAGGGGAGTCAGGCCTCGAATCGAGTGGGGGCATGCACGTGCGCTTTCCTCCCGAGCTGCAGCATTAGTGTCACGCTTCCTGTCACGTGGATCAAGGGATCTGTGGCTTTCCCTCGAGCTTTCCCTCGAGGCTTTCCCACGAGGCTTTCCCACAGGGCTGTGCCACGTGCCACCTTGGTGTGAGTCGATCCTCGGCGTGAAAGACGAGCCGGTGAAGGGAAAAAGAGGTTCCTCTGGAATGGACTGAAACATCTGGGGGACTCTTGGAATGGTGGCACGACCCTGGAGTTCCTCTCGCCGTTCCTGTTGAGAGGGCCTCCTCTTGAGATGCGACGGGAACGCCGGGAACTCTTTCCCGACGAAGCAGGGAAAGGAACCCTCATCTCGAGCTACGAGGCGGAAACGGGGCTCCTCTGGATGTGGGCGGGACCCTCGTGATTCCTCGAGTGGAGACGGCTAGGTCGGGGAACTTCTTGATTTGCACCAAGGGGTGTGAAGGACCCTTTCGAAGTTCAGAGGTGAGGTGTGATCAGCCTTGAGACGCCTCAGCGGAAATGGGCCTCATCTCGCCTGGAGGGGAGAACCCTCCTGGATTTTCTCGAGTTGCGGCAGGTCTTCTCGAGTTACGACGGGGACCTCAGGGACCCGCTCTGGTGGCCTCAGGAAAGGCCAGTCCCCATGCGAGTTGCTAGGGGACCTCTCGGGATTCCTCTCCCGTCCATGCCGGGGCCTCAGTCCTTGTGTGGAGTCGGGGCCGGAACCTGAGGATTCCTCTCCAGTGTTGCTCATGGATCTTGGGGTGCTTCTGAGTCTCCCCAGGGGAGTCAGGCCTCGTCTCGAGTGGGGGCATGCACGTGCGCTTTCCTCCCGAGCTGCAGCAGTAGTGTCACGCTACCTGTCACGTGGATCAAGGGATCTGTGGCTTTCCCTCGAGGCTGTCCCGCGAGGCTTTCCCACGAGGCTTTCCCACAGGGCTGTGCCACGTGCCACCTTGGTGTGAGTCGATCCTCGGCGTGAAAGACGAGCCGGTGAAGGGAAAAGAGGTTCCTCTGGAATGGACTGAGACATCTGGGGGACTCTTGAATGGTGGCACGACCTGGAGTTCCTCTCGCCGTTCCTGTTGAGAGGGCTCCTCTTGAGATGTGACGGGAACGCCGGGAACTCTTTCCCGACGAAGCAGGGGAAGGATCCCACATCTCGAGCTACGAGGCGGAAACGGGGCTCCTCTGGATGTGGGCGGGACTCTCGTGATTCCTCTCGAGTGGAGACGGCTAGGTCGGGGAACTTCTTGATTTGCACCAAGGGTGTGAAGGACCCTTTCGAAGTCCAGAGGTGAGGTGTGATCAGCCTCGAGACGCCTCAGCGGAAATGGGCCTCATCTCGCCTGGAGGGAGAACCTCCTGGATTTTCTCGAGTTGCGGCAGGTCTTCTCGAGTTACGACGGGGACCTCAGGGACCCGCTCTGGTGGCCTCAGGAAAGGCCAGTCCCCATGCGAGTTGCTAGGGGACCTCTCAGGATTCCTGTCCGTCCATGCCGGGGCAGAGGACCTTGTGTGGAGACGGGGTCGGAACCTGAGGATTCCTCTCCAGTGTTGCCATGGATCTTGGGGTGCTTCTGAGTCTCCCCAGGGGAGTCAGGCCTCGAATCGAGTGGGGGCATGCACGTGCGCTTTCCTCCCGAGCTTCAGCAGTAGTGTCACGCTTCCTGTCACGTGGATCAAGGGATCTGTGGCTTTCCCTCGAGGCTTTCCCTCGAGGCTTTCCCACGAGGCTTTCCCACAGGGCTGTGCCACGTGCCACCTTGGTGTGAGTCGATCCTCGGCGTGAAAGACAAGCCGGTGAAGGGAAAAGAGGTTCCTCTGGAATGGACTGAGACATCTGGGGGACTCTTGGAATGGTGGCACGACCCTGGAGTTCCTCTCGCCGTTCCTGTTGAGAGGGCCTCCTCTTGAGATGCGACGGGAACGCCGGGAACTCTTTCCCGACGAAGCAGGGGAAGGATCCCTCATCTCGAGCTACGAGGCGGGAAACGGGCTCCTCTGGATGTGGGCGGGACTCTCGTGATTCCTCTCGAGTGGAGACGGGTATGTCGGGGAACTTCTTGATTTGCACCAAGGGTGTGAAGGACCCTTTCGAAGTTCCAGAGGTGAGGTGTGATCAGCCTCGAGACGCCTCAGCGGAAATGGGCCTCATCTCGCCTGGAGGGGAGAACCTCCTGGATTTTCTCGAGTTGCGGCAGGTCTTCTCGAGTTACGACGGGGACCTCAGGGACCCGCTCTGGTGGCCTCAGGAAAGGCCAGTCCCCATGCGAGTTGCTAGGGGACTTCTCGGGATTCCTCTGCCGTCCATGCCGGGGCCTCAGTCCTTGTGTGGAGTCGGGGCCGGAACCTGAGGATTCCTCTCCAGTGTTGCCATGGATCTTGGGGTGCTTCTGAGTCTCCCCAGGGGAGTCAGGACTCGTCTCGAGTGGGGGCATGCACGTGCGCTTTCCTCCCGAGCTGCAGCAGTAGTGTCCCGCTTCCTGTCACGTGGATCAAGGGATCTGTGGCTTTCCCTCGAGGCTGTCCCTCGAGGCTTTCCCACGAGGCTTTCCCACAGGGCTGTGCCACGTGCCACCTTGGTGTGAGTCGATCCTCGGCGTGAAAGACGAGCCGGTGAAGGGAAAAGAGGTTCCTCTGGAATGGACTGAGACATCTGGGGGACTCTTGGAATGGTGGCACGACCCTGGAGTTCCTCTCGCCGTTCCTGTTGAGAGGGCCTCCTCTTGAGATGCGACGGGAACGCCGGGAACTCTTTCCCGACGAAGCAGGGAAAGGATCCCTCATCTCGAGCTACGAGGCGGAAACGGGGCTCCTCTGGATGTGGGCGGGACCCTCGTGATTCCTCTCGAGTGGAGACGGGTATGTCGGGGGACTTCTTGATTTGCACCAAGGGTGTGAAGGACCCTTTCGAAGTTCCAGAGGTGAGGTGTGATCAGCCTCGAGACGCCTCAGCGGAAATGGGCCTCATCTCGCCTGGAGGGGAGAACCTCCTGGATTTTCTCGAGTTGCGGCAGGTCTTCTCGAGTTACGACGGGGACCTCAGGGACCCGCTCTGGTGGCCTCAGGAAAGGCCAGTCCCCATGCGAGTTGCTAGGGGACCTCTCGGGATTCCTCTCCCGTCCATGCCGGGGCCTCAGTCCTTGTGTGGAGTCGGGGCCGGAACCTGAGGATTCCTCTCCAGTGTTGCCATGGATCTTGGGGTGCTTCTGAGTCTCCCCAGGGGAGTCAGGCCTCGTCTCGAGTGGGGGCATGCACGTGCGCTTTCCTCCCGAGCTGCAGCAGTAGTGTCACGCTTCCTGTCACGTGGATCAAGGGATCTGTGGCTTTCCCTCGAGGCTGTCCCTCGAGGCTTTCCCACGAGGCTTTCCCACAGGGCTGTGCCACGTGCCACCTTGGTGTGAGTCGATCCTCGGCGTGAAAGACGAGCCGGTGAAGGGAAAAGAGGTTCCTCTGGAATGGACTGAGACATCTGGGGGACTCTTGGAATGGTGGCACGACCCTGGAGTTCCTCTCGCCGTTCCTGTTGAGAGGGCCTCCTCTTGAGATGCGACGGGAACGCCGGGAACTCTTTCCCGACGAAGCAGGGAAAGGATCCCTCATCTCGAGCTACGAGGCGGAAACGGGGCTCCTCTGGATGTGGGCGGGACCCTCGTGATTCCTCTCGAGTGGAGACGGCTAGGTCGGGGAACTTCTTGATTTGCACCAAGGGTGTGAAGGACCCTTTCGATGTTCCAGAGGTGAGGTGTGATCAGCCTCGAGACGCCTCAGCGGAAATGGGCCTCATCTCGCCTGGAGGGGAGAACCTCCTGGATTTTCTCGAGTTGCGGCAGGTCTTCTCGAGTTACGACGGGGACCTAAGGGACCCGCTCTGGTGGCCTCAGGAAAGGCCAGTCCCCATGCGAGTTGCTAGGGGACCTCTCGGGATTCCTCTCCCGTCCATGCCGGGGCCTCAGTCCTTGTGTGGAGTCGGGGCCGGAACCTGAGGATTCCTCTCCAGTGTTGCCATGGATCTAGGGGTGCTTCTGAGTCTCCCCAGGGGAGTCAGGCCTCGTCTCGAGTGGGGGCATGCACGTGCGCTTTCCTCCCGAGCTGCAGCAGTAGTGTCACGCTTCCTGTCACGTGGATCAAGGGATCTGTGGCTTTCCCTCGAGGCTGTCCCTCGAGGCTTTCCCACGAGGCTTTCCCACAGGGCTGTGCCACGTGCCACCTTGGTGTGAGTCGATCCTCGGCGTGAAAGACGAGCCGGTGAAGGGAAAAGAGGTTCCTCTGGAATGGACTGAGACATCTGGGGGACTCTTGGAATGGTGGCACGACCCTGGAGTTCCTCTCGCCGTTCCTGTTGAGAGGGCCTCCTCTTGAGATGCGACGGGAACGCCGGGAACTCTTTCCCGACGAAGCAGGGAAAGGATCCCTCATCTCGAGCTACGAGGCGGAAACGGGGCTCCTCTGGATGTGGGCGGGACCCTTGTGATTCCTCTCGAGTGGAGACGGCTAGGGTCGGGGAACTTCTTGTTTTGCACCAAGGGTGTGAAGGACCCTTTCGAAGTTCCAGAGGTGAGGTGTGATCAGCCTCGAGACGCCTCAGCGGAAATGGGCCTCATCTCGCCTGGAGGGGAGAACCTCCTGGATTTTCTCGAGTTGCGGCAGGTCTTCTCGAGTTACGACGGGGACCTCAGGGACCCGCTCTGGTGGGGCCTCAGGAAAGGCCAGTCCCCATGCGAGTTGCTAGGGGACCTCTCGGGATTCCTCTCCCGTCCATGCCGGGGCCTCAGTCCTTGTGTGGAGTCGGGGCCGGAACCTGAGGATTCCTCTCCAGTGTTGCCATGGATCTTGGGGTGCTTCTGAGTCTCCCCAGGGAGTCAGGACTCGTCTCGAGTGGGGCATGCACGTGCGCTTTCCTCCCGAGCTGCAGCAGTAGTGTCCCGCTTCCTGTCACGTGGATCAAGGGATCTGTGGCTTTCCCTCGAGGCTGTCCCCTCGAGGCTTTCCCACGAGGCTTTCCCACAGGGCTGTGCCACGTGCCACCTTGGTGTGAGTCGATCCTCGGCGTGAAAGACGAGCCGGTGAAGGGAAAAGAGGTTCCTCTGGAATGGACTGAGACATCTGGGGGACTCTTGGAATTGGTGGCACGACCCTGGGAGTTCCTCTCGCCGTTCCTGTTGAGAGGGCCTCCTCTTGAGATGCGACGGGAACGCCGGGAACTCTTTCCCGACGAAGCCGGGAAAGGATCCCTCATCTCGAGCTACGAGGCGGAAACGGGGGCTCCTCGGATGTGGGCGGGACCCTCGTGATTCCTCTCGAGTGAGACGGCTAGGTCGGGGAACTTCTTGATTTGCACCAAGGGTGTGAAGGACCCTTTCGAAGTTCCAGAGGTGAGGTGTGATCAGCCTCGAGACGCCTCTAGCGGAAATGGGCCTCATCTCGCCTGGAGGGGAGAACCTCCTGGATTTTCTCGAGTTGCGGCACGTCTTCTCGAGTTACGACGGGGACCTCAGGGACCCGCTCTGGTGGCCTCAGGAAAGGCCAGTCCCCATGCGAGTTGCTAGGGGACCTCTCGGGATTCCTCTCCCGTCCATGCCGGGGCCTCAGTCCTTGTGTGGAGTCGGGGCCGGAACCTGAGGATTCCTCTCCAGTGTGCCATGGATCTGGGGGTGCTTCTGAGTCTCCCCAGGGGAGTCAGGCCTCGTCTCGAGTGGGGGCATGCACGTGCGCTTTCCTCCGAGCTGCAGCAGTAGTGTCACGCTTCCTGTCACGTGGATCAAGGGATCTGTGGCTTTCCCTCGAGGCTGTCCCTCGAGGCTTTCCCACGAGGCTTTCCCACAGGGCTGTGCCACGTGCCACCTTGGTGTGAGTCGATCCTCGGCGTGAAAAGACGAGCCGGTGAAGGGAAAAGAGGTTCCTCTGGAATGGACTGAGACATCTGGGGGACTCTTGGAATGGTGGCACGACCCTGGAGTTCCTCTCGCCGTTCCTGTTGAGAGGGCCTCCTCTTGAGATGCGACGGGAACGCCGGGAACTCTTTCCGTCGAAGCAGGGAAAGTATCCCTCATCTCGAGCTACGAAGCGGAAACGGGGCTCCTCTGGATGTGGGCGGGACCCTCGTGATTCCACTCGATGAGACGGCTAGGTCGGGGAACTTCTTGATTTGCACCAAGGGTGTGAAGGAGCCTTTCGAAATTCCAGAGGTGAGGTGTGATCAGCCTCGAGACGCCTCAGCGGAAATGGGCCTCATCTCGCCTGGAGGGGAGAACCTCCTGGATTTTCTCGAGTTGCGGCAGGTCTTCTCGAGTTACGACGGGGACCTCAGGGACCCGCTCTGGTGGCCTCAGGAAAGGCCAGTCCCCCATGCGAGTTGCTAGGGGACCTCTCGGGATTCCTCTCCCGTCCATGCCGGGGCCTCAGTCCTTGTGTGGAGTCGGGGCCGGAACCTGAGGATTCCTCTCCAGTGTTGCCATGGATCTTGGGGTGCTTCTGAGTCTCCCCAGGGGAGTCAGGACTCGTCTCGAGTGGGGGCATGCACGTGCGCTTTTCTCCCGAGCTGCAGCAGTAGTGTCACGCTTCCTTCACGTGGATCAAGGGATCTGTGGCTTTCCCTCGAGGCTGTCCCTCGAGGCTTTCCCCACGAGGCTTTCCCACAGGGCTGTGCACGTGCCACCTTGGTGTGAGTCGATCCTCGGCGTGAAAGAGGAGCCGGTGAAGGGAAAAGAGGTTCCTCTGGAATGGACTGAGACATCTGGGGGACTCTTGGAATGGTGGCACGACCCTGGAGTTCCTCTCGCCGTTCCTGTTGAGAGGGCCTCCTCTTGAGATGCGACGGGAACGCCGGGAACTCTTTCCCGACGAAGCAGGGAAAGGATCCCTCATCTCGAGCTACGAGGCGGAAACGGGGCTCCTCTGGATGTGGGCGGGACCCTCGTGATTCTCTCGAGTGGAGACGGGTATGTCGGGGAACTTCTTGATTTGCACCAAGGGTGTGAGGACCCTTTCGAAGTTCCAGAGGTGAGGTGTGATCAGCCTCGAGACGCCTCAGCGGAAATGGGCCTCATCTCGCCTGTAGGGGAGAACCTCCTGGATTTTCTCGAGTTGCGGCAGGTCTTCTCGAGTTACGACGGGACCTCAGGTACCCGCTCTGGTGGCCTCAGGAAAGGCCAGTCCCCATGCGAGTTGCTAGGGGACCTCTCGGGATTCCTCTCCCGTCCATGCCGGCGCCTCAGTCCTTGTGTGGAGTCGGGGCCGGAACCTGAGGATTCCTCTCCAGTGTTGCCATGGATCTTGGGGTGCTTCTGAGTCTCCCCAGGGGAGTCAGGCCTCGTCTCGAGTGGGGCATGCACGTGCGCTTTCTCCTCCCGAGCTGCAGCAGTAGTGTCACGCTTCCTGTCACGGGGATCAAGGGATCTGTGGCTTTCCCTCGAGGCTGTCCCTCGAGGCTTTCCCACGAGGCTTTCCCACAGGGCTGTGCCACGTGCCACCTTGGTGTGAGTCGATCCTCGGCGTGAAAGACGGGCCGGTGAAGGGAAAAGAGGTTCCTCTGGAATGGACTGAGACATCTGGGGGACTCTTGGAATGGTGGCACGACCCTGGAGTTCCTCTCGCCGTTCCTGTTGAGAGGGCCTCCTCTTGAGATGCGACGGGAACGCCGGGAACTCTTTCCCGACGAAGCAGGGAAAGGATCCCTCATCTCGAGCTACGAGGCGGAAACGGGGATCCTCTGGATGTGGGCGGGACCCTCGTGATTCCTCTCGAGTGGAGACGGCTAGGTCGGGGAACTTCTTGATTTGCACCAAGGGTGTGAAGGACCCTTTCGAAGTTCCAGAGGTGAGGTGTGATCAGCCTCGAGACGCCTCAGCGGAAATGGGCCTCATCTCGCCTGGAGGGGAGAACCTCCTGGATTTTCTCGAGTTGCGGCAGGTCTTCTCGAGTTACGACGGGGACCTCAGGGACCCGCTCTGGTGGCCTCAGGAAAGGCCAGTCCCCATGCGAGTTGCTAGGGGACCTCTCAGGATTCCTCTCCGGTCCATGCCGGGGCAGAGGACCTTGTGTGGAGACGGGGTCGGAACCTGAGGATTCCTCTCCAGTGTTGCCATGGATCTTGGGGTGCTTCTGAGTCTCCCCAGGGGAGTCAGGCCTCGAATCGAGTGGGGGCATGCACGTGCGCTTTCCTCCCGAGCTGCAGCATTAGTGTCACGCTTCCTGTCACGTGGATCAAGGGATCTGTGGCTTTCCCTCGAGGCTTTCCCTCGAGGCTTTCCCACGAGGCTTTCCCACAGGGCTGTGCCACGTGCCACCTTGGTGTGAGTCGATCCTCGGCGTGAAAGACGAGCCGGTGAAGGGAAAAGAGGTTCCTCTGGAATGGACTGAAACATCTGGGGGACTCTTGGAATGGTGGCACGACCCTGGAGTTCCTCTCGCCGTTCCTGTTGAGAGGGCCTCCTCTTGAGATGCGACGGGAACGCCGGGAACTCTTTCCCGACGAAGCAGGGAAAGGATCCCTCATCTCGAGCTACGAGGCGGAAACGGGGCTCCTCTGGATGTGGGCGGGACCCTCGTGATTCCTCTCGAGTGGAGACGGCTAGGTCGGGGAACTTCTTGATTTGCACCAAGGGTGTGAAGGACCCTTTCGAAGTTCCAGAGGTGAGGTGTGATCAGCCTTGAGACGCCTCAGCGGAAATGGGCCTCATCTCGCCTGGAGGGGAGAACCTCCTGGATTTTCTCGAGTTGCGGCAGGTCTTCTCGAGTTACGACGGGGACCTCAGGGACCCGCTCTGGTGGCCTCAGGAAAGGCCAGTCCCCATGCGAGTTGCTAGGGGACCTCTCGGGATTCCTCTCCCGTCCATGCCGGGGCCTCAGTCCTTGTGTGGAGTCGGGGCCGGAACCTGAGGATTCCTCTCCAGTGTTGCCATGGATCTTGGGGTGCTTCTGAGTCTCCCCAGGGGAGTCAGGCCTCGTCTCGAGTGGGGGCATGCACGTGCGCTTTCCTCCCGAGCTGCAGCAGTAGTGTCACGCTACCTGTCACGTGGATCAAGGGATCTGTGGCTTTCCCTCGAGGCTGTCCCGCGAGGCTTTCCCACGAGGCTTTCCCACAGGGCTGTGCCACGTGCCACCTTGGTGTGAGTCGATCCTCGGCGTGAAAGACGAGCCGGTGAAGGGAAAAGAGGTTCCTCTGGAATGGACTGAGACATCTGGGGGACTCTTGGAATGGTGGCACGACCCTGGAGTTCCTCTCGCCGTTCCTGTTGAGAGGGCCTCCTCTTGAGATGTGACGGGAACGCCGGGAACTCTTTCCCGACGAAGCAGGGGAAGGATCCCACATCTCGAGCTACGAGGCGGAAACGGGGCTCCTCTGGATGTGGGCGGGACTCTCGTGATTCCTCTCGAGTGGAGACGGCTAGGTCGGGGAACTTCTTGATTTGCACCAAGGGTGTGAAGGACCCTTTCGAAGTTCCAGAGGTGAGGTGTGATCAGCCTCGAGACGCCTCAGCGGAAATGGGCCTCATCTCGCCTGGAGGGGAGAACCTCCTGGATTTTCTCGAGTTGCGGCAGGTCTTCTCGAGTTACGACGGGGACCTCAGGGACCCGCTCTGGTGGCCTCAGGAAAGGCCAGTCCCCATGCGAGTTGCTAGGGGACCTCTCAGGATTCCTGTCCGGTCCATGCCGGGGCAGAGGACCTTGTGTGGAGACGGGGTCGGAACCTGAGGATTCCTCTCCAGTGTTGCCATGGATCTTGGGGTGCTTCTGAGTCTCCCCAGGGGAGTCAGGCCTCGAATCGAGTGGGGGCATGCACGTGCGCTTTCCTCCCGAGCTTCAGCAGTAGTGTCACGCTTCCTGTCACGTGGATCAAGGGATCTGTGGCTTTCCCTCGAGGCTTTCCCTCGAGGCTTTCCCACGAGGCTTTCCCACAGGGCTGTGCCACGTGCCACCTTGGTGTGAGTCGATCCTCGGCGTGAAAGACAAGCCGGTGAAGGGAAAAGAGGTTCCTCTGGAATGGACTGAGACATCTGGGGGACTCTTGGAATGGTGGCACGACCCTGGAGTTCCTCTCGCCGTTCCTGTTGAGAGGGCCTCCTCTTGAGATGCGACGGGAACGCCGGGAACTCTTTCCCGACGAAGCAGGGGAAGGATCCCTCATCTCGAGCTACGAGGCGGAAACGGGGCTCCTCTGGATGTGGGCGGGACTCTCGTGATTCCTCTCGAGTGGAGACGGGTATGTCGGGGAACTTCTTGATTTGCACCAAGGGTGTGAAGGACCCTTTCGAAGTTCCAGAGGTGAGGTGTGATCAGCCTCGAGACGCCTCAGCGGAAATGGGCCTCATCTCGCCTGGAGGGGAGAACCTCCTGGATTTTCTCGAGTTGCGGCAGGTCTTCTCGAGTTACGACGGGGACCTCAGGGACCCGCTCTGGTGGCCTCAGGAAAGGCCAGTCCCCATGCGAGTTGCTAGGGGACTTCTCGGGATTCCTCTGCCGTCCATGCCGGGGCCTCAGTCCTTGTGTGGAGTCGGGGCCGGAACCTGAGGATTCCTCTCCAGTGTTGCCATGGATCTTGGGGTGCTTCTGAGTCTCCCCAGGGGAGTCAGGACTCGTCTCGAGTGGGGGCATGCACGTGCGCTTTCCTCCCGAGCTGCAGCAGTAGTGTCCCGCTTCCTGTCACGTGGATCAAGGGATCTGTGGCTTTCCCTCGAGGCTGTCCCTCGAGGCTTTCCCACGAGGCTTTCCCACAGGGCTGTGCCACGTGCCACCTTGGTGTGAGTCGATCCTCGGCGTGAAAGACGAGCCGGTGAAGGGAAAAGAGGTTCCTCTGGAATGGACTGAGACATCTGGGGGACTCTTGGAATGGTGGCACGACCCTGGAGTTCCTCTCGCCGTTCCTGTTGAGAGGGCCTCCTCTTGAGATGCGACGGGAACGCCGGGAACTCTTTCCCGACGAAGCAGGGAAAGGATCCCTCATCTCGAGCTACGAGGCGGAAACGGGGCTCCTCTGGATGTGGGCGGGACCCTCGTGATTCCTCTCGAGTGGAGACGGGTATGTCGGGGAACTTCTTGATTTGCACCAAGGGTGTGAAGGACCCTTTCGAAGTTCCAGAGGTGAGGTGTGATCAGCCTCGAGACGCCTCAGCGGAAATGGGCCTCATCTCGCCTGGAGGGGAGAACCTCCTGGATTTTCTCGAGTTGCGGCAGGTCTTCTCGAGTTACGACGGGGACCTCAGGGACCCGCTCTGGTGGCCTCAGGAAAGGCCAGTCCCCATGCGAGTTGCTAGGGGACCTCTCGGGATTCCTCTCCCGTCCATGCCGGGGCCTCAGTCCTTGTGTGGAGTCGGGGCCGGAACCTGAGGATTCCTCTCCAGTGTTGCCATGGATCTTGGGGTGCTTCTGAGTCTCCCCAGGGGAGTCAGGCCTCGTCTCGAGTGGGGGCATGCACGTGCGCTTTCCTCCCGAGCTGCAGCAGTAGTGTCACGCTTCCTGTCACGTGGATCAAGGGATCTGTGGCTTTCCCTCGAGGCTGTCCCTCGAGGCTTTCCCACGAGGCTTTCCCACAGGGCTGTGCCACGTGCCACCTTGGTGTGAGTCGATCCTCGGCGTGAAAGACGAGCCGGTGAAGGGAAAAGAGGTTCCTCTGGAATGGACTGAGACATCTGGGGGACTCTTGGAATGGTGGCACGACCCTGGAGTTCCTCTCGCCGTTCCTGTTGAGAGGGCCTCCTCTTGAGATGCGACGGGAACGCCGGGAACTCTTTCCCGACGAAGCAGGGAAAGGATCCCTCATCTCGAGCTACGAGGCGGAAACGGGGCTCCTCTGGATGTGGGCGGGACCCTCGTGATTCCTCTCGAGTGGAGACGGCTAGGTCGGGGAACTTCTTGATTTGCACCAAGGGTGTGAAGGACCCTTTCGATGTTCCAGAGGTGAGGTGTGATCAGCCTCGAGACGCCTCAGCGGAAATGGGCCTCATCTCGCCTGGAGGGGAGAACCTCCTGGATTTTCTCGAGTTGCGGCAGGTCTTCTCGAGTTACGACGGGGACCTAAGGGACCCGCTCTGTTGGCCTCAGGAAAGGCCAGTCCCCATGCGAGTTGCTAGGGGACCTCTCGGGATTCCTCTCCCGTCCATGCCGGGGCCTCAGTCCTTGTGTGGAGTCGGGGCCGGAACCTGAGGATTCCTCTCCAGTGTTGCCATGGATCTAGGGGTGCTTCTGAGTCTCCCCAGGGGAGTCAGGCCTCGTCTCGAGTGGGGGCATGCACGTGCGCTTTCCTCCCGAGCTGCAGCAGTAGTGTCACGCTTCCTGTCACGTGGATCAAGGGATCTGTGGCTTTCCCTCGAGGCTGTCCCTCGAGGCTTTCCCACGAGGCTTTCCCACAGGGCTGTGCCACGTGCCACCTTGGTGTGAGTCGATCCTCGGCGTGAAAGACGAGCCGGTGAAGGGAAAAGAGGTTCCTCTGGAATGGACTGAGACATCTGGGGGACTCTTGGAATGGTGGCACGACCCTGGAGTTCCTCTCGCCGTTCCTGTTGAGAGGGCCTCCTCTTGAGATGCGACGGGAACGCCGGGAACTCTTTCCCGACGAAGCAGGGAAAGGATCCCTCATCTCGAGCTACGAGGCGGAAACGGGGCTCCTCTGGATGTGGGCGGGACCCTTGTGATTCCTCTCGAGTGGAGACGGCTAGGTCGGGGAACTTCTTGTTTTGCACCAAGGGTGTGAAGGACCCTTTCGAAGTTCCAGAGGTGAGGTGTGATCAGCCTCGAGACGCCTCAGCGGAAATGGGCCTCATCTCGCCTGGAGGGGAGAACCTCCTGGATTTTCTCGAGTTGCGGCAGGTCTTCTCGAGTTACGACGGGGACCTCAGGGACCCGCTCTGGTGGCCTCAGGAAAGGCCAGTCCCCATGCGAGTTGCTAGGGGACCTCTCGGGATTCCTCTCCCGTCCATGCCGGGGCCTCAGTCCTTGTGTGGAGTCGGAACCGGAACCTGAGGATTCCTGTCCAGTGTTGCCATGGAGCTTGGGGGACTTCTGAGTCTCCCCAGGGGAGTCAGGCCTCGTCTCGAGTGGGGGAATGCACGTGCGCTTTCCTCCCGAGCTGCAGCAGTAGTGTCACTCTTCCTGTCACGTGGATCAAGGGATCTGTGGCTTTCCCTCGAGGCTGTCCCTCGAGGCTTTCCCAAGAGGCTTTCCCATAGGGCTGTGCCAAGTGCCACCTTGGTGTGAGTCTATCATCGGCGTGAAAAACGAGCCGGTGAAGGGAAAAGAGGTTCCTCTGGAATGGACTGAGACATCTGCGGGACTCTTGGAATGGTGGCACGACCCTGGAGTTCCTCTCGCCGTTCCTGTTGAGAGGGCCTCCTCTTGAGATGCGACGGGAACGCCGGGAACTCTTTCCCGACGAAGCAGGGAAAGGATCCCTCATCTCGAGCTACGAGGCGGAAACGGGGCTCCTCTGGATGTGGGCGGGACCCACGTGATTCCTCTCGAGTGGAGACGGCTAGGTCGGGGAACTTCTTGATTTGCACCAAGGGTGTGAAGGACCCTTTCGAAGTTCCAGAGGTGAGGTGTGATCAGCCTCGAGACGCCTCAGCGGAAATGGGCCTCATCTCGCCTGGAGGGGAGAACCTCCTGGATTTTCTCGAGTTGCGGCAGGTCTTCTCGAGTTACGACGGGGACCTCAGGGACCCGCTCTGGTGGCCTCAGGAAAGGCCAGACCCCATGCGAGTTGCTAGGGGACCTCTCGGGATTCCTCTCCCGTCCATGCCGGGGCCTCAGTCCTTGTGTGGAGTCGGGGCCGGAACCTGAGGATTCCTCTCCAGTGTTGCCATGGATCTTGGGGTGCTTCTGAGTCTCCCCAGGGGAGTCAGGCCTCGTCTCGAGTGGGGGCATGCACGTGCGCTTTCCGCCCGAGCTGCAGCAGTAGTGTCACGCTTCCTGTCACGTGGATCAAGGGATCTGTGGCTTTCCCTCGAGGCTGTCCCTCGAGGCTTTCCCACGAGGCTTTCCCACAGGGCTGTGCCACGTGCCACCTTGGTGTGAGTCGATCCTCGGCGTGAAAGACGAGCCGGTGAAGGGAAAAGAGGTTCCTCTGGAATGGACTGAGACATCTGGGGGACTCTTCGAATGGTGGCACGACCCTGGAGTTCCTCTCGCCGTTCCTGTTGAGAGGGCCTCCTCTTGAGATGCGACGGGAACGCCGGGAACTCTTTCCCGACGAAGCAGGGAAAGGATCCCTCATCTCGAGCTACGAGGCGGAAACGGGGCTCCTCTGGATGTGGGCGGGACCCTCGTGATTCCTCTCGAGTGGAGACGGGTATGTCGGGGAACTTCTTGATTTGCACCAAGGGTGTGAAGGACCCTTTCGAAGTTCCAGAGGTGAGGTGTGATCAGCCTCGAGACGCCTCAGCGGAAATGGGCCTCATCTCGCCTGGAGGGGAGAACCTCCTGGATTTTCTCGAGTTGCGGCAGGTCTTCTCGAGTTACGACGGGGACCTCAGGGACCCGCTCTGGTGGCCTCAGGAAAGGCCAGTCCCCATGCGAGTTGCTAGGGGACCTCTCGGGATTCCTCTCCCGTCCATGCCGGGGCCTCAGTCCTTGTGTGGAGTCGGGGCCGGAACCTGAGGATTCCTCTCCAGTGTTGCCATGGATCTTGGGGTGCTTCTGAGTCTCCCCAGGGGAGTCAGGCCTCGTCTCGAGTGGGGGCATGAACGTGCGCTTTCCTCCCGAGCTGCAGCAGTAGTGTCACGCTTCCTGTCACGTGGATCAAGGGATCTGTGGCTTTCCCTCGAGGCTGTCCCTCGAGGCTTTCCCACGAGGCTTTCCCACAGGGCTGTGCCACGTGCCACCTTGGTGTGAGTCGATCCTCGGCGTGAAAGACGAGCCGGTGAAGGGAAAAGAGGTTCCTCTGGAATGGACTGAGACATCTGGGGGACTCTTGGAATGGTGGCACGACCCTGGAGTTCCTCTCGCCGTTCCTGTTGAGAGGGCCTCCTCTTGAGATGCGACGGGAACGCCGGGAACTCTTTCCCGACGAAGCAGGGAAAGGATCCCTCATCTCGAGCTACGAGGTGGAAACGGGCTCCTCTGGATGTGGGCGGGACCCTCGTGATTCCTCTCGAGTGGAGACGGGTATGTCGGGGAACTTCTTGATTTGCACCAAGGGTGTGAAGGACCCTTTCGAAGTTCCAGAGGTGAGGTGTGATCAGCCTCGAGAAGCCTCAGCGGAAATGGGCCTCATCTCGCCTGGAGGGGAGAACCTCCTGGATTTTCTCGAGTTGCGGCAGGTCTTCTCGAGTTACGACGGGGACCACAGGGACCCGCTCTGGTGGCCTCAGGAAAGGCCAGTCCCCATGCGAGTTGCTAGGGGACCTCTCGGGATTCCTCTCCCGTCCATGCCGGGGCCTCAGTCCTTGTGTGGAGTCGGGGCCGGAACCTGAGGATTCCTCTCCAGTGTTGCCATGGATCTTGGGGTGCTTCTGAGTCTCCCCAGGGGAGTCAGGCCTCGTCTCGAGTGGGGGCATGCACGTGCGCTTTCCTCCCGAGCTGCAGCAGTAGTGTCACGCTTCCTGTCACGTGGATCAAGGGATCTGTTGCTTTCCCTCGAGGCTGTCCCTCGAGGCTTTCCCACGAGGCTTTCCCACAGGGCTGTGCCACGTGCCACCTTGGTGTGAGTCGATCCTCGGCGTGAAAGACGAGCCGGTGAAGGGAAAAGAGGTTCCTCTGGAATGGACTGAGACATCTGGGGGACTCGTGGAATGGTGGCACGACCCTGGAGTTCCTCTCGCCGTTCCTGTTGAGAGGGCCTCCTCTTGAGATGCGACGGGAACGCCGGAAACTCTTTCCCGACAAAGCAGGGAAAGGATCCCTCATCTCGAGCTACGAGGCGGAAACGGGGCTCCTCTGGATGTGGGCGGGACCCTCGTGATTCCTCTCGAGTGGAGACGGCTAGGTCGGGGAACTTCTTGATTTGCACCAAGGGTGTGAAGGACCCTTTGGAAGTTCCAGAGGTGAGGTGTGATCAGCCTCGAGACGCCTCAGCGGAAATGGGCCTCATCTCGCCTGGAGGGGAGAACCTCCTGGATTTTCTCGAGTTGCGGCAGGTCTTCTCGAGTTACGACGGGGACCTCAGGGACCCGCTCTGGTGGCCTCAGGAAAGGCCAGTCCCCATGCGAGTTGCTAGGGGACCTCTCGGGATTCCTCTCCCGTCCATGCCGGGGCCTCAGTCCTTGTGTGGAGTCGGGGCCGGAACCTGAGGATTCCTCTCCAGTGTTGCCATGGATCTTGGGGTGCTTCTGAGTCTCCCCAGGGGAGTCAGGCCTCGTCTCGAGTGGGGGCATGCACGTGCGCTTTCCTCCCGAGCTGCAGCAGTAGTGTCACGCTTCCTGTCACGTGGATCAAGGGATCTGTGGCTTTCCCTCGAGGCTGTCCCTCGAGGCTTTCCCACGAGGCTTTCCCACAGGGCTGTGCCACGTGCCACCTTGGTGTGAGTCGATCCTCGGCGTGAAAGACGAGCCGGTGAAGGGAAAAGAGGTTCCTCTGGAATGGACTGAGACATCTGGGGGACTCTTGGAATGGTGGCACGACCCTGGAGTTCCTCTCGCCGTTCCTGTTGAGAGGGCCTCCTCTTGAGATGCGACGGGAACGCCGGGAACTCTTTCCCGACGAAGCAGGGAAAGGATCCCTCATCTCGAGCTACGAGGCGGAAACGGGGCTCCTCTGGATGTGGGCGGGACCCTCGTGATTCCTCTCGAGTGGAGACGGGTATGTCGGGGAACTTCTTGATTTGCACCAAGGGTGTGAAGGACCCTTTCGAAGTTCCAGAGGTGAGGTGTGATCAGCCTCGAGAAGCCTCAGCGGAAATGGGCCTCATCTCGCCTGGAGGGGAGAACCTCCTGGATTTTCTCGAGTTGCGGCAGGTCTTCTCGAGTTACGACGGGGACCACAGGGACCCGCTCTGGTGGCCTCAGGAAAGGCCAGTCCCCATGCGAGTTGCTAGGGGACCTCTCGGGATTCCTCTCCCGTCCATGCCGGGGCCTCAGTCCTTGTGTGGAGTCGGGGCCGGAACCTGAGGATTCCTCTCCAGTGTTGCCATGGATCTTGGGGTGCTTCTGAGTCTCCCCAGGGGAGTCAGGCCTCGTCTCGAGTGGGGGCATGCACGTGCGCTTTCCTCCCGAGCTGCAGCAGTAGTGTCACGCTTCCTGTCACGTGGATCAAGGGATCTGTTGCTTTCCCTCGAGGCTGTCCCTCGAGGCTTTCCCACGAGGCTTTCCCACAGGGCTGTGCCACGTGCCACCTTGGTGTGAGTCGATCCTCGGCGTGAAAGACGAGCCGGTGAAGGGAAAAGAGGTTCCTCTGGAATGGACTGAGACATCTGGGGGACTCTTGGAATGGTGGCACGACCCTGGAGTTCCTCTCGCCGTTCCTGTTGAGAGGGCCTCCTCTTGAGATGCGACGGGAACGCCGGGAACTCTTTCCCGACGAAGCAGGGAAAGGATCCCTCATCTCGAGCTACGAGGCGGAAACGGGGCTCCTCTGGATGTGGGCGGGACCCTCGTGATTCCTCTCGAGTGGAGACGGCTAGGTCGGGGAACTTCTTGATTTGCACCAAGGGTGTGAAGGACCCTTTCGAAGTTCCAGAGGTGAGGTGTGATCAGCCTCGAGACGCCTCAGCGGAAATGGGCCTCATCTCGCCTGGAGGGGAGAACCTCCTGGATTTTCTCGAGTTGCGGCAGGTCTTCTCGAGTTACGACGGGGACCTCAGGGACCCGCTCTGGTGGCCTCAGGAAAGGCCAGTCCCCATGCGAGTTGCTAGGAGACCTCTCGGGATTCCTCTCCCGTCCATGCCGGGGCCTCAGTCCTTGTGTGGAGTCGGGGCCGGAACCTGAGGATTCCTCTCCAGTGTTGCCATGGATCTTGGGGTGCTTCTGAGTCTCCCCAGGGGAGTCAGGCCTCGTCTCGAGTGGGGGCATGCACGTGCGCTTTCCTCCCGAGCTGCAGCAGTAGTGTCACGCTTCCTGTCACGTTGATCAAGGGATCTGTGGCTTTCCCTCGAGGCTGTCCCTCGAGGCTTTCCCACGAGGCTTTCCCACAGGGCTGTGCCACGTGCCACCTTGGTGTGAGTCGATCCTCGGCGTTAAAGACGAGCCGGTGAAGGGAAAAGAGGTTCCTCTGGAATGGACTGAGACATCTGGGGGACTCTTGGAATGGTGGCACGACCCTGGAGTTCCTCTCGCCGTTCCTGTTGAGAGGGCCTCCTCTTGAGATGCGACGGGAACGCCAGGAACTCTTTCCCGACGAAGCAGGGAAAGGATCCCTCATCTCGAGCTACGAGGCGGAAACGGGCTACTCTGGATGTGGGCGGGACCCTCGTGATTCCTCTCGAGTGGAGACGGGTATGTCGGGGAACTTCTTGATTTGCACCAAGGGTGTGAAGGACCCTTTCGAAGTTCCAGAGGTGAGGTGTGATCAGCCTCGAGAAGCCTCAGCGGAAATGGGCCTCATCTCGCCTGGAGGGGAGAACCTCCTGGATTTTCTCGAGTTGCGGCAGGTCTTCTCGAGTTACGACGGGGACCTCAGGGACCCGCTCTGGTGGCCTCAGGAAAGGCCAGTCCCCATGCGAGTTGCTAGGGGACCTCTCGGGATTCCTCTCCCGTCCATGCCGGGGCCTCAGTCCTTGTGTGGAGTCGGGGCCGGAACCTGAGGATTCCTCTCCAGTGTTGCCATGGATCTTGGGGTGCTTCTGAGTCTCCCCAGGGGAGTCAGGCCTCGTCTCGAGTGGGGGCATGCACGTGCGCTTTCCTCCCGAGCTGCAGCAGTAGTGTCACGCTTCCTGTCACGTGGATCAAGGGATCTGTGGCTTTCCCTCGAGGCTGTCCCTCGAGGCTTTCCCACGAGGCTTTCCCACAGGGCTGTGCCACGTGCCACCTTGGTGTGAGTCGATCCTCGGCGTGAAAGACGAGCCGGTGAAGGGAAAAGAGGTTCCTCTGGAATGGACTGAGACATCTGGGGGACTCTTGGAATGGTGGCACGACCCTGGAGTTCCTCTCGCCGTTCCTGTTGAGAGGGCCTCCTCTTGAGATGCGACGGGAACGCCGGGAACTCTTTCCCGACGAAGCAGGGTAAGGATCCCTCATCTCGAGCTACGAGGCGGAAACGGGCTCCTCTGGATGTGGGCGGGACCCTCGTGATTCCTCTCGAGTGGAGACGGGTATGTCGGGGAACTTCTTGATTTGCACCAAGGGTGTGAAGGACCCTTTCGAAGTTCCAGAGGTGAGGTGTGATCAGCCTCGAGAAGCCTCAGCGGAAATGGGCCTCATCTCGCCTGGAGGGGAGAACCTCCTGGATTTTCTCGAGTTGCGGCAGGTCTTCTCGAGTTACGACGGGGACCTCAGGGACCCGCTCTGGTGGCCTCAGGAAAGGCCAGTCCCCATGCGAGTTGCTAGGGGACCTCTCGGGATTCCTCTCCCGTCCATGCCGGGGCCTCAGTCCTTGTGTGGAGTCGGGGCCGGAACCTGAGGATTCCTCTTCAGTGTTGCCATGGATCTTGGGGTGCTTCTGAGTCTCCCCAGGGGAGTCAGGCCTCGTCTCGAGTGGGGGCATGCACGTGCGCTTTCCTCCCGAGCTGCAGCAGTAGTGTCACGCTTCCTGTCACGTGGATCAAGGGATCTGTGGCTTTCCCTCGAGGCTGTCCCTCGAGGCTTTCCCACGAGGCTTTCCCACAGGGCTGTGCCACGTGCCACCTTGGTGTGAGTCGATCCTCGGCGTTAAAGACGAGCCGGTGAAGGGAAAAGAGGTTCCTCTGGAATGGACTGAGACATCTGGGGGACTCTTGGAATGGTGGCACGACCCTGGAGTTCCTCTCGCCGTTCCTGTTGAGAGGGCCTCCTCTTGAGATGCGACGGGAACGCCGGGAACTCTTTCCCGAAGAAGCAGGGTAAGGATCCCTCATCTCGAGCTACGAGGCGGAAACGGGGCTCCTCTGGATGTGGGCGGGACCCTCGTGATTCCTCTCGAGTGGAGACGGGTATGTCGGTGAACTTCTTGATTTGCACCAAGGGTGTGAAGGACCCTTTCGAAGTTCCAGAGGTGAGGTGTGATCAGCCTCGAGACGCCTCAGCGGAAATGGGCCTCATCTCGCCTGGAGGGGAGAACCTCCTGGATTTTCTCGAGTTGCGGCAGGTCTTCTCGAGTTACGACGGGGACCTCAGGGACCCGCTCTGGTGGCCTCAGGAAAGGCCAGTCCCCATGCGAGTTGCTAGGGGACCTCTCGGGATTCCTCTCCCGTCCATGCCGGGGCCTCAGTCCTTGTGTGGAGTCGGGGCCGGAACCTGAGGATTCCTCTCCAGTGTTACCATGGATCTTGGGGTGCTTCTGAGTCTCCCCAGGGCAGTCAGGCCTCGTCTCGAGTGGGGGCATGCACGTGCGCTTTCCTCCCGAGCTGCAGCAGTAGTGTCACGCTTCCTGTCACGTGGATCAAGGGATCTGTGGCTTTCCCTCGAGGCTGTCCCTCGAGGCTTTCCCACGAGGCTTTCCCACAGGGCTGTGCCACGTGCCACCTTGGTGTGAGTCGATCCTCGGCGTGAAAGACGAGCCGGTGAAGGGAAAAGAGGTTCCTCTGGAATGGACTGAGACATCTGGGGGACTCTTGGAATGGTGGCACGACCCTGGAGTTCCTCTCGCCGTTCCTGTTGAGAGGGCCTCCTCTTGAGATGCGACGGGAACGCCAGGAACTCTTTCCCGACGAAGCAGGGAAAGGATCCCTCATCTCGAGCTACGAGGCGGAAACGGGCTACTCTGGATGTGGGCGGGACCCTCGTGATTCCTCTCGAGTGGAGACGGGTATGTCGGGGAACTTCTTGATTTGCACCAAGGGTGTGAAGGACCCTTTCGAAGTTCCAGAGGTGAGGTGTGATCAGCCTCGAGAAGCCTCAGCGGAAATGGGCCTCATCTCGCCTGGAGGGGAGAACCTCCTGGATTTTCTCGAGTTGCGGCAGGTCTTCTCGAGTTACGACGGGGACCTCAGGGACCCGCTCTGGTGGCCTCAGGAAAGGCCAGTCCCCATGCGAGTTGCTAGGGGACCTCTCGGGATTCCTCTCCCGTCCATGCCGGGGCCTCAGTCCTTGTGTGGAGTCGGGGCCGGAACCTGAGGATTCCTCTCCAGTGTTGCCATGGATCTTGGGGTGCTTCTGAGTCTCCCCAGGGGAGTCAGGCCTCGTCTCGAGTGGGGGCATGCACGTGCGCTTTCCTCCCGAGCTGCAGCAGTAGTGTCACGCTTCCTGTCACGTGGATCAAGGGATCTGTTGCTTTCCCTCGAGGCTGTCCCTCGAGGCTTTCCCACGAGGCTTTCCCACAGGGCTGTGCCACGTGCCACCTTGGTGTGAGTCGATCCTCGGCGTGAAAGACGAGCCGGTGAAGGGAAAAGAGGTTCCTCTGGAATGGACTGAGACATCTGGGGGACTCTTGGAATGGTGGCACGACCCTGGAGTTCCTCTCGCCGTTCCTGTTGAGAGGGCCTCCTCTTGAGATGCGACGGGAACGCCGGGAACTCTTTCCCGACGAAGCAGGGAAAGGATCCCTCATCTCGAGCTACGAGGCGGAAACGGGGCTCCTCTGGATGTGGGCGGGACCCTCGTGATTCCTCTCGAGTGGAGACGGCTAGGTCGGGAACTTCTTGATTTGCACCAAGGGTGTGAAGGACCCTTTCGAAGTTCCAGAGGTGAGGTGTGATCAGCCTCGAGACGCCTCAGCGGAAATGGGCCTCATCTCGCCTGGAGGGGAGAACCTCCTGGATTTTCTCGAGTTGCGGCAGGTCTTCTCGAGTTACGACGGGGACCTCAGGGACCCGCTCTGGTGGCCTCAGGAAAGGCCAGTCCCCATGCGAGTTGCTAGGAGACCTCTCGGGATTCCTCTCCCGTCCATGCCGGGGCCTCAGTCCTTGTGTGGAGTCGGGGCCGGAACCTGAGGATTCCTCTCCAGTGTTGCCATGGATCTTGGGGTGCTTCTGAGTCTCCCCAGGGGAGTCAGGCCTCGTCTCGAGTGGGGGCATGCACGTGCGCTTTCCTCCCGAGCTGCAGCAGTAGTGTCACGCTTCCTGTCACGTTGATCAAGGGATCTGTGGCTTTCCCTCGAGGCTGTCCCTCGAGGCTTTCCCACGAGGCTTTCCCACAGGGCTGTGCCACGTGCCACCTTGGTGTGAGTCGATCCTCGGCGTTAAAGACGAGCCGGTGAAGGGAAAAGAGGTTCCTCTGGAATGGACTGAGACATCTGGGGGACTCTTGGAATGGTGGCACGACCCTGGAGTTCCTCTCGCCGTTCCTGTTGAGAGGGCCTCCTCTTGAGATGCGACGGGAACGCCAGGAACTCTTTCCCGACGAAGCAGGGAAAGGATCCCTCATCTCGAGCTACGAGGCGGAAACGGGCTACTCTGGATGTGGGCGGGACCCTCGTGATTCCTCTCGAGTGGAGACGGGTATGTCGGGGAACTTCTTGATTTGCACCAAGGGTGTGAAGGACCCTATCGAAGTTCCAGAGGTGAGGTGTGATCAGCCTCGAGAAGCCTCAGCGGAAATGGGCCTCATCTCGCCTGGAGGGGAGAACCTCCTGGATTTTCTCGAGTTGCGGCAGGTCTTCTCGAGTTACGACGGGGACCTCAGGGACCCGCTCTGGTGGCCTCAGGAAAGGCCAGTCCCCATGCGAGTTGCTAGGGGACCTCTCGGGATTCCTCTCCCGTCCATGCCGGGGCCTCAGTCCTTGTGTGGAGTCGGGGCCGGAACCTGAGGATTCCTCTCCAGTGTTGCCATGGATCTTGGGGTGCTTCTGAGTCTCCCCAGGGGAGTCAGGCCTCGTCTCGAGTGGGGGCATGCACGTGCGCTTTCCTCCCGAGCTGCAGCAGTAGTGTCACGCTTCCTGTCACGTGGATCAAGGGATCTGTGGCTTTCCCTCGAGGCTGTCCCTCGAGGCTTTCCCACGAGGCTTTCCCACAGGGCTGTGCCACGTGCCACCTTGGTGTGAGTCGATCCTCGGCGTGAAAGACGAGCCGGGTGAAGGGAAAAGAGGTTCCTCTGGAATGGACTGAGACATCTGGGGGACTCTTGGAATGGTGGCACGACCCTGGAGTTCCTCTCGCCGTTCCTGTTGAGAGGGCCTCCTCTTGAGATGCGACGGGAACGCCGGGAACTCTTTCCCGACGAAGCAGGGTAAGGATCCCTCATCTCGAGCTACGAGGCGGAAACGGGCTCCTCTGGATGTGGGCGGGACCCTCGTGATTCCTCTCGAGTGGAGACGGGTATGTCGGGGAACTTCTTGATTTGCACCAAGGGTGTGAAGGACCCTTTCGAAGTTCCAGAGGTGAGGTGTGATCAGCCTCGAGAAGCCTCAGCGGAAATGGGCCTCATCTCGCCTGGAGGGGAGAACCTCCTGGATTTTCTCGAGTTGCGGCAGGTCTTCTCGAGTTACGACGGGGACCTCAGGGACCCGCTCTGGTGGCCTCAGGAAAGGCCAGTCCCCATGCGAGTTGCTAGGGGACCTCTCGGGATTCCTCTCCCGTCCATGCCGGGGCCTCAGTCCTTGTGTGGAGTCGGGGCCGGAACCTGAGGATTCCTCTTCAGTGTTGCCATGGATCTTGGGGTGCTTCTGAGTCTCCCCAGGGGAGTCAGGCCTCGTCTCGAGTGGGGGCATGCACGTGCGCTTTCCTCCCGAGCTGCAGCAGTAGTGTCACGCTTCCTGTCACGTGGATCAAGGGATCTGTGGCTTTCCCTCGAGGCTGTCCCTCGAGGCTTTCCCACGAGGCTTTCCCACAGGGCTGTGCCACGTGCCACCTTGGTGTGAGTCGATCCTCGGCGTTAAAGACGAGCCGGTGAAGGGAAAAGAGGTTCCTCTGGAATGGACTGAGACATCTGGGGGACTCTTGGAATGGTGGCACGACCCTGGAGTTCCTCTCGCCGTTCCTGTTGAGAGGGCCTCCTCTTGAGATGCGACGGGAACGCCGGGAACTCTTTCCCGAAGAAGCAGGGTAAGGATCCCTCATCTCGAGCTACGAGGCGGAAACGGGGCTCCTCTGGATGTGGGCGGGACCCTCGTGATTCCTCTCGAGTGGAGACGGGGTATGTCGGTGAACTTCTTGATTTGCACCAAGGGTGTGAAGGACCCTTTCGAAGTTCCAGAGGTGAGGTGTGATCAGCCTCGAGACGCCTCAGCGGAAATGGGCCTCATCTCGCCTGGAGGGGAGAACCTCCTGGATTTTCTCGAGTTGCGGCAGGTCTTCTCGAGTTACGACGGGGACCTCAGGGACCCGCTCTGGTGGCCTCAGGAAAGGCCAGTCCCCATGCGAGTTGCTAGGGGACCTCTCGGGATTCCTCTCCCGTCCATGCCCGGGCCTCAGTCCTTGTGTGGAGTCGGGGCCGGAACCTGAGGATTCCTCTCCAGTGTTACCATGGATCTTGGGGTGCTTCTGAGTCTCCCCAGGGCAGTCAGGCCTCGTCTCGAGTGGGGGCATGCACGTGCGCTTTCCTCCCGAGCTGCAGCAGTAGTGTCACGCTTCCTGTCACGTGGATCAAGGGATCTGTGGCTTTCCCTCGAGGCTG
Source organism: Budorcas taxicolor (assembly GCF_023091745.1). Lineage (NCBI taxonomy): Eukaryota > Metazoa > Chordata > Mammalia > Artiodactyla > Bovidae > Budorcas > Budorcas taxicolor. Next base: position 15,480 of record NW_026292775.1, on the reverse strand, counting down.
TCCCTCGAGGCTTTCCCACGAGGCTTTCCCACAGGGCTGTGCCACGTGCCACCTTGGTGTGAGTCGATCCTCGGCGTGAAAGACGAGCCGGTGAAGGGAAAAGAGGTTCCTCTGGAATGGACTGAGACATCTGGGGGACTCTTGGAATGGTGGCACGACCCTGGAGTTCCTCTCGCCGTTCCTGTTGAGAGGGCCTCCTCTTGAGATGCGACGGGAACGCCAGGAACTCTTTCCCGACGAAGCAGGGAAAGGATCCCTCATCTCGAGCTACGAGGCGGAAACGGGCTACTCTGGATGTGGGCGGGACCCTCGTGATTCCTCTCGAGTGGAGACGGGTATGTCGGGGAACTTCTTGATTTGCACCAAGGGTGTGAAGGACCCTTTCGAAGTTCCAGAGGTGAGGTGTGATCAGCCTCGAGAAGCCTCAGCGGAAATGGGCCTCATCTCGCCTGGAGGGGAGAACCTCCTGGATTTTCTCGAGTTGCGGCAGGTCTTCTCGAGTTACGACGGGGACCTCAGGGACCCGCTCTGGTGGCCTCAGGAAAGGCCAGTCCCCATGCGAGTTGCTAGGGGACCTCTCGGGATTCCTCTCCCGTCCATGCCGGGGCCTCAGTCCTTGTGTGGAGTCGGGGCCGGAACCTGAGGATTCCTCTCCAGTGTTGCCATGGATCTTGGGGTGCTTCTGAGTCTCCCCAGGGGAGTCAGGCCTCGTCTCGAGTGGGGGCATGCACGTGCGATTTCCTCCCGAGCTGCAGCAGTAGTGTCACGCTTCCTGTCACGTGGATCAAGGGATCTGTGGCTTTCCCTCGAGGCTGTCCCCTCGAGGCTTTCCCACGAGGCTTTCCCACAGGGCTGTGCCACGTGCCACCTTGGTGTGAGTCGATCCTCGGCGTGAAAGACGAGCCGGTGAAGGGAAAAGAGGTTCCTCTGGAATGGACTGAGACATCTGGGGGACTCTTGGAATGGTGGCACGACCCTGAGTTCCTCTCGCCGTTCCTGTTGAGAGGGCCTCCTCTTGAGATGCGACGGGAACGCCGGGAACTCTTTCCCGACGAAGCAGGGTAAGGATCCCTCATCTCGAGCTACGAGGCGGAAACGGGCTCCTCTGGATGTGGGCGGGACCCTCGTGATTCCTCTCGAGTGGAGACGGGTATGTCGGGGAACTTCTTGATTTGCACCAAGGGTGTGAAGGACCCTTTCGAAGTTCCAGAGGTGAGGTGTGATCAGCCTCGAGAAGCCTCAGCGGAAATGGGCCTCATCTCGCCTGGAGGGGAGAACCTCCTGGTCCTGGATTTTCTCGAGTTGCGGCAGGTCTTCTCGAGTTACGACGGGGACCTCAGGGACCCGCTCTGGTGGCCTCAGGAAAGGCCAGTCCCCATGCGAGTTGCTAGGGGACCTCTCGGGATTCCTCTCCCGTCCATGCCGGGGCCTCAGTCCTTGTGTGGAGTCGGGGCCGGAACCTGAGGATTCCTCTTCAGTGTTGCCATGGATCTTGGGGTGCTTCTGAGTCTCCCCAGGGGAGTCAGGCCTCGTCTCGAGTGGGGGCATGCACGTGCGCTTTCCTCCCGAGCTGCAGCAGTAGTGTCACGCTTCCTGTCACGTGGATCAAGGGATCTGTGGCTTTCCCTCGAGGCTGTCCCTCGAGGCTTTCCCACGAGGCTTTCCCACAGGGCTGTGCCACGTGCCACCTTGGTGTGAGTCGATCCTCGGCGTTAAAGACGAGCCGGTGAAGGGAAAAGAGGTTCCTCTGGAATGGACTGAGACATCTGGGGGACTCTTGGAATGGTGGCACGACCCTGGAGTTCCTCTCGCCGTTCCTGTTGAGAGGGCCTCCTCTTGAGATGCGACGGGAACGCCGGGAACTCTTTCCCGACGAAGCAGGGTAAGGATCCCTCATCTCGAGCTACGAGGCGGAAACGGGGCTCCTCTGGATGTGGGCGGGACCCTCGTGATTCCTCTCGAGTGGAGACGGGTATGTCGGTGAACTTCTTGATTTGCACCAAGGGTGTGAAGGACCCTTTCGAAGTTCCAGAGGTGAGGTGTGATCAGCCTCGAGACGCCTCAGCGGAAATGGGCCTCATCTCGCCTGGAGGGGAGAACCTCCTGGATTTTCTCGAGTTGCGGCAGGTCTTCTCGAGTTACGACGGGGACCACAGGGACCCGCTCTGGTGGCCTCAGGAAAGGCCAGTCCCCATGCGAGTTGCTAGGGGACCTCTCGGGATTCCTCTCCCGTCCATGCCGGGGCCTCAGTCCTTGTGTGGAGTCGGGGCCGGAACCTGAGGATTCCTCTCCAGTGTTGCCATGGATCTTGGGGTGCTTCTGAGTCTCCCCAGGGGAGTCAGGCCTCGTCTCGAGTGGGGGCATGCACGTGCGCTTTCCTCCCGAGCTGCAGCAGTAGTGTCACGCTTCCTGTCACGTGGATCAAGGGATCTGTGGCTTTCCCTCGAGGCTGTCCCTCGAGGCTTTCCCACGAGGCTTTCCCACAGGGCTGTGCCACGTGCCACCTTGGTGTGAGTCGATCCTCGGCGTGAAAGACGAGCCGGTGAAGGGAAAAGAGGTTCCTCTGGAATGGACTGAGACATCTGGGGGACTCTTGGAATGGTGGCACGACCCTGGAGTTCCTCTCGCCGTTCCTGTTGAGAGGGCCTCCTCTTGAGATGCGACGGGAACGCCAGGAACTCTTTCCCGACGAAGCAGGGAAAGGATCCCTCATCTCGAGCTACGAGGCGGAAACGGGGCTCCTCTGGATGTGGGCGGGACCCTCGTGATTCCTCTCGAGTGGAGACGGCTAGGTCGGGGAACTTCTTGATTTGCACCAAGGGTGTGAAGGACCCTTTCGAAGTTCCAGAGGTGAGGTGTGATCAGCCTCGAGACGCCTCAGCGGAAATGGGCCTCATCTCGCCTGGAGGGGAGAACCTCCTGGATTTTCTCGAGTTGCGGCAGGTCTTCTCGAGTTACGACGGGGACCTCAGGGACCCGCTCTGGTGGCCTCAGGAAAGGCCAGTCCCCATGCGAGTTGCTAGGGGACCTCTCGGGATTCCTCTCCCGTCCATGCCGGGGCCTCAGTCCTTGTGTGGAGTCGGGGCCGGAACCTGAGGATTCCTCTCCAGTGTTACCATGGATCTTGGGGTGCTTCTGAGTCTCCCCAGGGCAGTCAGGCCTCGTCTCGAGTGGGGGCATGCACGTGCGCTTTCCTCCCGAGCTGCAGCAGTAGTGTCACGCTTCCTGTCACGTGGATCAAGGGATCTGTGGCTTTCCCTCGAGGCTGTCCCTCGAGGCTTTCCCACGAGGCTTTCCCACAGGGCTGTGCCACGTGCCACCTTGGTGTGAGTCGATCCTCGGCGTGAAAGACGAGCCGGTGAAGGGAAAAGAGGTTCCTCTGGAATGGACTGAGACATCTGGGCGACTCTTGGAATGGTGGCATGACCCTGGAGTTCCTCTCGCCGTTCCTGTTGAGAGGGCCTCCTCTTGAGATGCGACGGGAACGCCGGGAACTCTTTCCCGACGAAGCAGGGAAAGGATCCCTCATCTCGAGCTACGAGGCGGAAACGGGGCTCCTCTGGATGTGGGCGGGACCCTCGTGATTCCTCTCGAGTGGAGACGGCTAGGTCGGGGAACTTCTTGATTTGCACCAAGGGTGTGAAGGACCCTTTCGAAGTTCCAGAGGTGAGGTGTGATCAGCCTCGAGACGCCTCAGCGGAAATGGGCCTCATCTCGCCTGGAGGGGAGAACCTCCTGGATTTTCTCGAGTTGCGGCAGGTCTTCTCGAGTTACGACGGGGACCTCAGGGACCCGCTCTGGTGGCCTCAGGAAAGGCCAGTCCCCATGCGAGTTGCTAGGGGACCTCTCGGGATTCCTCTCCCGTCCATGCCGGGGCCTCAGTCCTTGTGTGGAGTCGGGGCCGGAACCTGAGGATTCCTCTCCAGTGTTGCCATGGATCTTGGGGTGCTTCTGAGTCTCCCCAGGGGAGTCAGGCCTCGTCTCGAGTGGGGGCATGCACGTGCGCTTTCCTCCCGATCTGCAGCAGTAGTGTCACGCTTCCTGTCACGTGGATCAAGGGATCTGTGGCTTTCCCTCGAGGCTGTCCCTCGAGGCTTTCCCACAAGGCTTTCCCACAGGGCTGTGCCACGTGCCACCTTGGTGTGAGTCGATCCTCGGCGTTAAAGACGAGCCGGTGAAGGGAAAAGAGGTTCCTCTGGAATGGACTGAGACATCTGGGGGACTCTTGGAATGGTGGCACGACCCTGGAGTTCCTCTCGCCGTTCCTGTTGAGAGGGCCTCCTCTTGAGATGCGACGGGAACGCCGGGAACTCTTTCCCGACGAAGCAGGGTAAGGATCCCTCATCTCGAGCTACGAGGCGGAAACGGGCTCCTCTGGATGTGGGCGGGACCCTCGTGATTCCTCTCGAGTGGAGATGGGTATGTCGGGGAACTTCTTGATTTGCACCAAGGGTGTGAAGGACCCTTTCGAAGTTCCAGAGGTGAGGTGTGATCAGCCTCGAGAAGCCTCAGCGGAAATGGGCCTCATCTCGCCTGGAGGGGAGAACCTCCTGGATTTTCTCGAGTTGCGGCAGGTCTTCTCGAGTTACGACGGGGACCTCAGGGACCCGCTCTGGTGGCCTCAGGAAAGGCCAGTCCCCATGCGAGTTGCTAGGGGACCTCTCGGGATTCCTCTCCCGTCCATGCCGGGGCCTCAGTCCTTGTGTGGAGTCGGGGCCGGAACCTGAGGATTCCTCTCCAGTGTTGCCATGGATCTTGGGGTGCTTCTGAGTCTCCCCAGGGGAGTCAGGCCTCGTCTCGAGTGGGGGCATGCACGTGCGCTTTCCTCCCGAGCTGCAGCAGTAGTGTCACGCTTCCTGTCACGTGGATCAAGGGATCTGTGGCTTTCCCTCGAGGCTGTCCCTCGAGGCTTTCCCACGAGGCTTTCCCACAGGGCTGTGCCACGTGCCACCTTGGTGTGAGTCGATCCTCGGCGTTAAAGACGAGCCGGTGAAGGGAAAAGAGGTTCCTCTGGAATGGACTGAGACATCTGGGGGACTCTTGGAATGGTGGCACGACCCTGGAGTTCCTCTCGCCGTTCCTGTTGAGAGGGCCTCCTCTTGAGATGCGACGGGAACGCCGGGAACTCTTTCCCGACGAAGCAGGGTAAGGATCCCTCATCTCGAGCTACGAGGCGGAAACGGGGCTCCTCTGGATGTGGGCGGGACCCTCGTGATTCCTCTCGAGTGGAGACGGGTATGTCAGTGAACTTCTTGATTTGCACCAAGGGTGTGAAGGACCCTTTCGAAGTTCCAGAGGTGAGGTGTGATCAGCCTCGAGACGCCTCAGCGGAAATGGGCCTCATCTCGCCTGGAGGGGAGAACCTCCTGGATTTTCTCGAGTTGCGGCAGGTCTTCTCGAGTTACGACGGGGACCACAGGGACCCGCTCTGGTGGCCTCAGGAAAGGCAGTCCCCATGCGAGTTGCTAGGGGACCTCTCGGGATTCCTCTCCCGTCCATGCCGGGGCCTCAGTCCTTGTGTGGAGTCGGGGCCAGAACCTGAGGATTCCTCTCCAGTGTTGCCATGGATCTTGGGGTGCTTCTGAGTCTCCCCAGGGGAGTCAGGCCTCGTCTCGAGTGGGGGCATGCACGTGCGCTTTCCTCCCGAGCTGCAGCAGTAGTGTCACGCTTCCTGTCACGTGGATCAAGGGATCTGTGGCTTTCCCTCGAGGCTGTCCCTCGAGGCTTTCCCACGAGGCTTTCCCACAGGGCTGTGCCACGTGCCACCTTGGTGTGAGTCGATCCTCGGCGTGAAAGACGAGCCGGTGAAGGGAAAAGAGGTTCCTCTGGAATGGACTGAGACATCTGGGGACTCTTGGAATGGTGGCACGACCCTGGAGTTCCTCTCGCCGTTCCTGTTGAGAGGGCCTCCTCTTGAGATGCGACGGGAACGCCGGGAACTCTTTCCCGACGAAGCCGGGAAAGGATCCCTCATCTCGAGCTACGAGGCGGAAACGGGGCTCCTCTGGATGTGGGCGGGACCCTCGTGATTCCTCTCGAGTGGAGACGGCTAGGTCGGGGAACTTCTTGATTTGCACCAAGGGTGTGAAGGACCCTTTCGAAGTTCCAGAGGTGAGGTGTGATCAGCCTCGAGACGCCTCAGCGGAAATGGGCCTCATCTCGCCTGGAGGGGAGAACCTCCTGGATTTTCTCGAGTTGCGGCAGGTCTTCTCGAGTTACGACGGGGACCTCAGGGACCCGCTCTGGTGGCCTCAGGAAAGGCCAGTCCCCATGCGAGTTGCTAGGGGACCTCTCGGGATTCCTCTCCCGTCCATGCCGGGGCCTCAGTCCTTGTGTGGAGTCGGGGCCGGAACCTGAGGATTCCTCTCCAGTGTTGCCATGGATCTTGGGGTGCTTCTGAGTCTCCCCAGGGGAGTCAGGCCTCGTCTCGAGTGGGGGCATGCACGTGCGCTTTCCTCCCGAGCTGCAGCAGTAGTGTCACGCTTCCTGTCACGTGGATCAAGGGATCTGTGGCTTTCCCTCGAGGCTGTCCCTCGAGGCTTTCCCACGAGGCTTTCCCACAGGGCTGTGCCACGTGCCACCTTGGTGTGAGTCGATCCTCGGCGTGAAAGACGAGCCGGTGAAGGGAAAAGAGGTTCCTCTGGAATGGACTGAGACATCTGGGGGACTCTTGGAATGGTGGCACGACCCTGGAGTTCCTCTCGCCGTTCCTGTTGAGAGGGCCTCCTCTTGAGATGCGACGGGAACGCCGGGAACTCTTTCCCGACGAAGCAGGGAAAGGATCCCTCATCTCGAGCTACGAGGCGGAAATGGGGCTCCTCTGGATGTGGGCGGAACCCTCGTGATTCCTCTCGACTGGAGACGGCTAGGTCGGGGAACTTCTTGATTTGCACCAAGGGTGTGAAGGACCCTTTCGAAGTTCCAGAGGTGAGGTGTGATCAGCCTCGAGACGCCTCAGCGGAAATGGGCCTCATCTCGCCTGGAGGGAGAACCTCCTGGATTTTCTCGAGTTGCGGCAGGTCTTCTCGAGTTACGACGGGGACCTCAGGGACCCGCTCTGGTGGCCTCAGGAAAGGCCAGTCCCCATGCGAGTTGCTAGGGGACCTCTCGGGATTCCTCTCCCGTCCATGCCGGGGCCTCAGTCCTTGTGTGGAGTCGGGGCCGGAACCTGAGGATTCCTCTCCAGTGTTGCCATGGATCTTGGGGTGCTTCTGAGTCTCCCCAGGGGAGTCAGGCCTCGTCTCGAGTGGGGGAATGCACGTGCGCTTTCCTCCCGAGCTGCAGCAGTAGTGTCACGCTTCCTGTCACGTGGATCAAGGGATCTGTGGCTTTCCCTCGAGGATGTCCCTCGAGGCTTTCCCACGAGGCTTTCCCACAGGGCTGTGCCACTTGCCACCTTGGTGTGAGTCGATCCTCGGCGTGAAAGACGAGCCGATGAAGGGAAAATAGTCTCCTCTGGAATGGACTGATACATCTGGTGGACTCTTGTAATGGTGGCACGACCCTGGAGTTCCTCTCGCCGTTCCTGTTGAGAGGGCCTCCTCTTGAGATGCGACGGGAACGCCGGGAAATCTTTCCCGACGAAGCAGGGAAAGGATCCCTCATCTCGAGCTAGGAGGCGGAACGGGGCTCCTCTGGATGTGGGCGGGACCCTCGTGATTCCTCTCGAGTGGAGTCGGCTATGTCGGGGAACTTCTTGATTTGTACCAAGGGTGTGAAGGAGCCTTTCGAAGTTCCAGAGGTGAGATGTGATCAGCCTTGAGACGCCTCAGCGGAAATGGGCCTCATCTCGCCTGGAGGGGAGAACCTCCTGGATTTTCTCGAGTTGCGGCAGGTCTTCTCGAGTTACGACAGGGACCCTCAGCGACCCGCTCTGGTGGCCTCAGGAAAGGCCAGTCCCCATGCGAGTTGCTACGGGGCCTCTCGGGATTCCTCTCCCGTCCATGCCGGGGCCTCAGTCCTTGTGTGGAGTCGGGGCCGGAACCTGAGGATTCCTCTCCAGTGTTGCCATGGATCTTGGGGTGCTTCTGAGTCTCCCCAGGGGAGTCAGGCCTCGTCTCGAGTGGGGGCATGCACGTGCGCTTTCCTCCCGAGCTGCAGCAGTAGTGTCACGCTTCCTGTCACGTGGATCAAGGGATCTGTGGCTTTCCCTCGAGGCTGTCCCTCGAGGCTTTCCCACGAGGCTTTCCCACAGGGCTGTGCCACGTGCCACCTTGTTGTGAGTCGATCCTCGGCGTGAAAGACGAGCCGGTGAAGGGAAAAGAGGTTCCTCTGGAATGGACTGAGACATCTGGGGGACTCTTGGAATGGTGGCACGATCCTGGAGTTCCTCTCGCCGTTCCTGTTGAGAGGGCCTCCTCTTGAGATGCGACGGGAATGCCGGGAACTCTTTCCCGACGAAGCAGGGAAAGGATCCCTCATCTCGAGCTACGAGGCGGAAACGGGGCTCCTCTGGATGTGGGCGGGACCCTCGTGATTCCTCTCGAGTGGAGACGGGTATGTCGGGGAACTTCTTGATTTGCACCAAGGGTGTGAAGGACCCTTTCGAAGTTCCAGAGGGGAGGTGTGATCAGCCTCGAGACGCCTCAGCGGAAATGGGCCTCATCTCGCCTGGAGGGGAGAACCTCCTGGATTTTCTCGAGTTGCGGCAGGTCTTCTCGAGTTACGACGGGGACCTCAGGGACCCGCTCTGGTGGCCTCAGGAAAGGCCAGTCCCCATGCGAGTTGCTAGGGGACCTCTCGGGATTCCTCTCCCGTCCATGCCGGGGCCTCAGTCCTTGTGTGGAGTCGGGGCCGGAACCTGAGGATTCCTCTCCAGTGTTGCCATGGATCTTGGGGTGCTTCTGAGTCTCCCCAGGGGAGTCAGGCCTCGTCTCGAGTGGGGGCATGCACGTGCGCTTTCCTCCCGAGCTGCAGCAGTAGTGTCACGCTTCCTGTCACGTGGATCAAGGGATCTGTGGCTTTCCCTCGAGGCTGTCCCTCGAGGCTTTCCCACGAGGCTTTCCCACAGGGCTGTGCCACGTGCCACCTTGGTGTGAGTCGATCCTCGGCGTGAAAGACGAGCCGGTGAAGGGAAAAGAGGTTCCTCTGGAATGGACTGAGACATCTGGGGGACTCTTGGAAAGGTGGCACGACCCTGGAGTTCCTCTCGCCGTTCCTGTTGAGAGGGCCTCCTCTTGAGATGCGACGGGAACGCCGGGAACTCTTTCCCGACGAAGCCGGGACAGGATCCCTCATCTCGAGCTACGAGTTGGAAACGGGGCTCCTCTCGATGTGGGCGGGACCCTCGTGATTCCTCTCGAGTGGAGACGTGTATGTCGGGGAACTTCTTGATTTGCAGCAAGGGTGTGAAGGAGCCTTTCGAAGTTCCAGAGGTGAGGTGTGATCCGCCTCGAGACGCCTCAGCGGAAATGGGCCTCATCTCGCCTGGAGGGGAGAACCTCCTGGATTTTCTCGAGTTGAGGCAGGTCTTCTTGAGTTACGACGGGGACCTCAGGGACCCGCTCTGGTGGCCTCAGGAAAGGCCAGTCCCCATGCGAGTTGCTAGGAGACCTCTCGGGATTCCTCTCCCGTCCATGCCGGGGCCTCAGTCCTTGTGTGGAGTCGGGGCCGGAACCTGAGGATTCCTCTCCAGTGTTGCCATGGATCTTGGGGTGCTTCTGAGTCTCCCCAGGGGAGTCAGGCCTCGTCTCGAGTGGGGCATGCACGAGCGCTTATCTCCCGAGCTGCAGCAGTAGTGTCACGCTTCCTGTCACGTGGATCAAGGGATCTGTGGCTTTCCCTCGAGGCTGTCCCTCGAGGCTTTCCCACGAGGCTTTCCCACAGGGCTGTGCCACGTGCCACCTTGGTGTGAGTCGATCCTCGGCGTGAAAGACGAGCCGGTGAAGGGAAAAGAGGTTCCTCTGGAATGGACTGAGACATCTGGGGGACTCTTGGAATGGTGGCACGACCCTGGAGTTCCTCTCACCGTTCCTGTTGAGAGGGCCTCCTCTTGAGATGCGACGGGAACGCCGGGAACTCTTTCCCGACGAAGCAGGGAAAGGATCTCTCATCTCGAGCTACGAGGCGGAAACGGGGCTCCTCTGGATGTGGGCGGGACCCTCGTGATTCCTCTCGAGTGGAGACGGCTAGGTCAGGGAACTTCTTGATTTGCACCAAGGGTGTGAAGGACCCTTTCGAAGTTCCAGAGGTGAGGTGTGATCAGCCTCGAGACGCCTCAGCGGAAATGGGCCTCATCTCGCCTGGAGGGGAGAACCTCCTGGATTTTCTCGAGTTGCGGCAGGTCTTCTCGAGTTACGACGGGGACCTCAGGGACCCGCTCTGGTGGCCTCAGGAAAGGCCAGTCCCCAATGCGAGTTGCTAGGGGACCTCTCGGGATTCCTCTCCCTTCCATGCCGGGGCCTCAGTCCTTGTGTGGAGTCGGGGCCGGAACCTGAGGATTCCTCTCCAGTGTTGCCATGGATTTTGGGGTGCTTCTGAGTCTCCCCAGGGGAGTCAGGCCTCGTCTCGAGTTGGGGCATGCATGTGCGCTTTCCTCCCGAGCTGCAGCAGTAGTGTCACGCTTCCTGTCACGTGGATCAAGGGATCTGTGGCTTTCCCTCGAGGCTGTCCCTCGAGGCTTTCCCACGAGGCTTTCCCACAGGGCTGTGCCACGTGCCACCTTGGTGTGAGTCGATCCTCGGCGTGAAAGACGAGCCGGTGAAGGGAAAGAGGTTCCTCTGGAATGGACTGAGACATCTGGGGGACTCTTGGAATGGTGGCACGACCCTGGAGTTCCTCTCACCGTTCCTGTTGAGAGGGCCTCCTCTTGAGATGCGACGGGAACGCCGGGAACTCTTTCCCGACGAAGCAGGGAAAGGATCTCTCATCTCGAGCTACGAGGCGGAAACGGGGCTCCTCTGGATGTGGGCGGGACCCTCGTGATTCCTCTCGAGTGGAGACGGCTAGGTCAGGGAACTTCTTGATTTGCACCAAGGGTGTGAAGGACCCTTTCGAAGTTCCAGAGGTGAGGTGTGATCAGCCTCGAGACGCCTCAGCGGAAATGGGCCTCATCTCGCCTGGAGGGGAGAACCTCCTGGATTTTCTCGAGTTGCGGCAGGTCTTCTCGAGTTACGACGGGAACCTCAGGGAACCCGCTTCTGGTGGCCTCAGGAAAGGCCAGTCCCCATGCGAGTTGCTAGGGGACCTCTCGGGATTCCTCTCCCGTCCATGCCGGGGCCTCAGTCCTTGAGTGGAGTTGGGGCCGGAACCTGAGGATTCCTCTCCAGGGTTGCCATGGATCTTGGGGTGCTTCTGAGTCTCCCCAGGGGAGTCAGGCCTCGTCTCGAGTGGGGGCATGCACGTGCGCTTTCCTCCCGGGCTGCAGCAGTAGTGTCACGCTTCCTGTCACGTGGATCAAGGGATCTGTGGCTTTCCCTCGAGGCTGTCCCTCGAGGCTTTCCCACGAGCCTTTCCCACAGGGCTGTGCCACGTGCCACCTTGGTGTGAGTCGATCCTCGGCGTGAAAGACGAGCCGGTGAAAGGAAAAGAGGTTCCTCTGGAATGGACTGAGACATCTGGGGGACTCTTGGAATGGTGGCACGACCCTGGAGTTCCTCTCGCCGTTCCTGTTGAGAGGGCCTCCTCTTGAGATGCGACGGGAATGCCGGGAACTCTTTCCCGACGAAGCAGGGAAAGGATCCCTCATCTCGAGCTACGAGGCGGAAACGGGGCTCCTCTGGATGTGGGCGGGACCCTCGTGATTCCTCTCGAGTGGAGACGGGTATGTCGGGGAACTTCTTGATTTGCACCAAGGGTGTGAAGGACCCTTTCGAAGTTCCAGAGGGGAGGTGTGATCAGCCTCGAGACGCCTCAGCGGAAATGGGCCTCATCTCGCCTGGAGGGGAGAACCTCCTGGATTTTCTCGAGTTGCGGCAGGTCTTCTCGAGTTACGACGGGGACCTCAGGGACCCGCTCTGGTGGCCTCAGGAAAGGCCAGTCCCCATGCGAGTTGCTAGGGGACCTCTCGGGATTCCTCTCCCGTCCATGCCGGGGCCTCAGTCCTTGTGTGGAGTCGGGGCCGGAACCTGAGGATTCCTCTCCAGTGTTGCCATGGATCTTGGGGTGCTTCTGAGTCTCCCCAGGGGAGTCAGGCCTCGTCTCGAGTGGGGGAATGCACGTGCGCTTTCCTCCCGAGCTGCAGCAGTAGTGTCACGCTTCCTGTCACGTGGATCAAGGGATCTGTGGCTTTCCCTCGAGGATGTCCCTCGAGGCTTTCCCACGAGGCTTTCCCACAGGGCTGTGCCACTTGCCACCTTGGTGTGAGTCGATCCTCGGCGTGAAAGACGAGCCGATGAAGGGAAAATAGTCTCCTCTGGAATGGACTGATACATCTGGGGGACTCTTGTAATGGTGGCACGACCCTGGAGTTCCTCTCGCCGTTCCTGTTGAGAGGGCCTCCTCTTGAGATGCGACGGAACGCCGGGAAATCTTTCCCGACGAAGCAGGGAAAGGATCCCTCATCTCGAGCTAGGAGGCGGAACGGGGCTCCTCTGGATGTGGGCGGGACCCTCGTGATTCCTCTCGAGTGGAGTCGGCTATGTCGGGGAACTTCTTGATTTGTACCAAGGGTGTGAAGGAGCCTTTCGAAGTTCCAGAGGTGAGATGTGATCAGCCTTGAGACGCCTCAGCGGAAATGGGCCTCATCTCGCCTGGAGGGGAGAACCTCCTGGATTTTCTCGAGTTGCGGCAGGTCTTCTCGAGTTACGACAGGGACCTCAGCGACCCGCTCTGGTGGCCTCAGGAAAGGCCAGTCCCCATGCGAGTTGCTACGGGGCCTCTCGGGATTCCTCTCCCGTCCATGCCGGGGCCTCAGTCCTTGTGTGGAGTCGGGGCCGGAACCTGAGGATTCCTCTCCAGTGTTGCCATGGATCTTGGGGTGCTTCTGAGTCTCCCCAGGGGAGTCAGGCCTCGTCTCGAGTGGGGGCATGCACGTGCGCTTTCCTCCCGAGCTGCAGCAGTACTGTCACGCTTCCTGTCACGTGGATCAAGGGATCTGTGGCTTTCCCTCGAGGCTGTCCCTCGAGGCTTTCCCACGAGGCTTTCCCACAGGGCTGTGCCACGTGCCACCTTGGTGTGAGTCGATCCTCGGCGTGAAAGACGAGCCGGTGAAGGGAAAAGAGGTTCCTCTGGAATGGACTGAGACATCTGGGGGACTCTTGGAATGGTGGCACGATCCTGGAGTTCCTCTCGCCGTTCCTGTTGAGAGGGCCTCCTCTTGAGATGCGACGGGAATGCCGGGAACTCTTTCCCGACGAAGCAGGGAAAGGATCCCTCATCTCGAGCTACGAGGCGGAAACGGGGCTCCTCTGGATGTGGGCGGGACCCTCGTGATTCCTCTCGAGTGGAGACGGGTATGTCGGGGAACTTCTTGATTTGCACCAAGGGTGTGAAGGACCCTTTCGAAGTTCCAGAGGGGAGGTGTGATCAGCCTCGAGACGCCTCAGCGGAAATGGGCCTCATCTCGCCTGGAGGGGAGAACCTCCTGGATTTTCTCGAGTTGCGGCAGGTCTTCTCGAGTTACGACGGGGACCTCAGGGACCCGCTCTGGTGGCCTCAGGAAAGGCCAGTCCCCATGCGAGTTGCTAGGGGACCTCTCGGGATTCCTCTCCCGTCCATGCCGGGGCCTCAGTCCTTGTGTGGAGTCGGGGCCGGAACCTGAGGATTCCTCTCCAGTGTTGCCATGGATCTTGGGGTGCTTCTGAGTCTCCCCAGGGGAGTCAGGCCTCGTCTCGAGTGGGGGCATGCACGTGCGCTTTCTCCCGAGCTGCAGCAGTAGTGTCACGCTTCCTGTCACGTGGATCAAGGGATCTGTGGCTTTCCCTCGAGGCTGTCCCTCGAGGCTTTCCCACGAGGCTTTCCCACAGGGCTGTGCCACGTGCCACCTTGGTGTGAGTCGATCCTCGGCGTGAAAGACGAGCCGGTGAAGGGAAAAGAGGTTCCTCTGGAATGGACTGAGACATCTGGGGGACTCTTGGAAAGGTGGCACGACCCTGGAGTTCCTCTCGCCGTTCCTGTTGAGAGGGCCTCCTCTTGAGATGCGACGGGAACGCCGGGAACTCTTTCCCGACGAAGCCGGGACAGGATCCCTCATCTCGAGCTACGAGTTGGAAACGGGGCTCCTCTCGATGTGGGCGGGACCCTCGTGATTCCTCTCGAGTGGAGACGTGTATGTCGGGGAACTTCTTGATTTGCAGCAAGGGTGTGAAGGAGCCTTTCGAAGTTCAGAGGTGAGGTGTGATCCGCCTCGAGACGCCTCAGCGGAAATGGGCCTCATCTCGCCTGGAGGGGAGAACCTCCTGGATTTTCTCGAGTTGAGGCAGGTCTTCTTGAGTTACGACGGGGACCTCAGGGACCCGCTCTGGTGGCCTCAGGAAAGGCCAGTCCCCATGCGAGTTGCTAGGAGACCTCTCGGGATTCCTCTCCCGTCCATGCCGGGGCCTCAGTCCTTGTGTGGAGTCGGGGCCGGAACCTGAGGATTCCTCTCCAGTGTTGCCATGGATCTTGGGGTGCTTCTGAGTCTCCCCAGGGGAGTCAGGCCTCGTCTCGAGTGGGGGCATGCACGAGCGCTTTCCTCCCGAGCTGCAGCAGTAGTGTCACGCTTCCTGTCACGTGGATCAAGGGATCTGTGGCTTTCCCTCGAGGCTGTCCCTCGAGGCTTTCCCACGAGGCTTTCCCACAGGGCTGTGCCACGTGCCACCTTGGTGTGAGTCGATCCTCGGCGTGAAAGACGAGCCGGTGAAGGGAAAAGAGGTTCCTCTGGAATGGACTGAGACATCTGGGGGACTCTTGGAATGGTGGCACGACCCTGGAGTTCCTCTCGCCGTTCCTGTTGAGAGGGCCTCCTCTTGAGATGCGACGGGAACGCCGGGAACTCTTTCCCGACGAAGCAGGGAAAGGATCCCTCATCTCGAGCTACGAGGCGGAAACGGGGTATCCTCTGGATGTGGGCGGGACCCTCGTGATTCCTCTCGAGTGGAGACGGGTATGTCGGGGAACTTCTTGATTTGCACCAAGGGTGTGAAGGACCCTTTCGAAGTTCCAGAGGTGAGGTGTGATCAGCCTCGAGACGCCTCAGCGGAAATGGGCCTCATCTCGCCTGGAGGGGAGAACCTCCTGGATTTTCTCGAGTTGCGGCAGGTCTTCTCGAGTTACGACGGGGACCTCAGGGACCCGCTCTGGTGGCCTCAGGAAAGGCCAGTCCCCATGCGAGTTGCTAGGGGACCTCTCGGGATTCCTCTCCCTTCCATGCCGGGGCCTCAGTCCTTGTGTGGAGTCGGGGCCGGAACCTGAGGATTCCTCTCCAGTGTTGCCATGGATTTTGGGGTGCTTCTGAGTCTCCCCAGGGGAGTCAGGCCTCGTCTCGAGTTGGGGCATGCATGTGCGCTTTCCTCCCGAGCTGCAGCAGTAGTGTCACGCTTCCTGTCACGTGGATCAAGGGAT
>NW_026292774.1:0-41421 GCF_023091745.1 Budorcas taxicolor | reverse complement strand
AAAAGTGTCCCGAAACTGATGAAAACGTTCAATTTTTGGACTATGAAAATAGGCGCAGCAAAGCAGGCTTGCTGCCCTCATCGTAGAGCTCTCGGAGAGCTTTCCAACATTATGTTATGCGCCGCGTAACTCCTTACGGATCAAAAGTTATGGGTACCGGAGTGACGGATACCTGGTCACAAGCCCATGCCCTCAGTTTGTGGGCCCATCTTCTACGTGAAGTGAAGTTTTCTTACCCAAGGTGCCGTAGGATTCAGTAATAGAAATTTGATGATTAGGTTGTCATCATTTTCGCGGCTGACGACGTACGATCCAGGACGAAAAAACAGCGCAAAAAAAGAAAGTATCCTAAAACTGATGAAAATGTTCGATTTTGAGCTCTGAAAATAGGTGCAGCCGAGTAGGCTTCCTACTCCCGTCGTAGAGCTCTCAAAGAGCTTTCCAACGGCTTGCTGTGCGCCGCGTAACTCCTTACGAATCAAAAGTTATGGGCATCGGAGCGACGGATACCTGGTCACAAGCCCCACGCCCTAGTTTGTGGGCCCATCTTCTACGTGAAGTGAAGTTGTCTTACCCAGGTGCCATTTGATTCAGTAATAGAAATGTGATGGATTAGGTTGTCATCCTTTTCGCGGCTGACGACGTACGATCCAGGATGGAAAAATAGCGCAAAAAAAGAAAAGTATCCCAAAACTGATGAAAATGTTCGATTTTGAGCTCTGAAAATAGGTGCAGCCGAGTAGGCTTCCTGCTCCCGTCGTAGAGCTCTCAGAGAGCTTTCCAACGGCTTGTTGTGCACCGCGTAACTCCTTACGAATCAAAAGTTATGGGCATCGGAGCGACGGATACCTAGTCACAAGCCCCACGCCCTCAGTTTACGTGCCCAGGCTCTACGCGAAGTGAAGTTGTCTTGCCCAAGTTGCCATGAAATTCGGTAATAGAAATGTGATGGATTAGGTTGTCATCCTTATCGCGGGTCACGTTGTACGATCCGGGATAGAAAAACAGCGCAAAAGAAGAAAAGTGTCCCGAAACTAATGAAAACGTTCAATTTTTGTCTCTGAAAACAGGAGCAGCCGAGCAATCTTGTTGTCTGCATGGTAGAGCTCTCGGAGAGCTTTCAACGGTATGCTATGCGCCGCGTAACTCCTTAGGATCAATAGTTATGGGCACCAGAGCGACGGTTACTTGGTCACAAGCCCCACGCTCTCGGTGTGCGGGCCCAGCCTCTACGTGAAGTGAAATTGTCTTGCCCAAGGTGTCATGGGGATTCGATAATAGAAACTTGATGGATTAGGTTGTCATCCTTTATGCGGCTCACGACGTACAATCCGGGACGAAAAAAGAGCGCAAAAGAAGAAAAGTGTCCCGAAATTGATGAAAATGTTCGATTCTGGACTACAAAAATTGGTGCAGCTGAGCAGGTTTGCTGCCCTGGTCGTAGAGCTCTCGAAAAGCTTTCCAACGGTATGCTGTATACCATGTAACTCCTTACGAATCAAAAGTTGTGGGTACCAGAGCGACGGATACCTGGTCACAAGCCCCACGCCCTCGTTTTGCAGGCCCAGACTCTACGTGAAATGAAGTTGTCTTGCCCAAGTTGCCATGGAATTCGGTAATAGAAATGTGATAGATTAGGTTGTCATCTTTATTGCAGGTCACGACGTACGATCCGGGATGGAAAAACAGTCCAACAGAAGAAAAGTGTCCCGAAATTATTGAAAAACATTCAATTTTTGGCTCATAAAACAAGCACAGCTTAGCAGTCTTGTTGTCCTCGTCATAGAGCTCTTGGAAAGCTTTCCAACGGTATGCTGTGCGTTGTGTTACTCCTTACGGATCAAAAGTTATGGGCACCGGAGCGACGGATACGTGGTCACAAGCCCACGCTCTCGGTGTGCGGGCCCCAGCCTCTACGTGAAGTGAAGTTGTCTTGCCCAAGGTGTCGTGGGATTCGGTAATAGAAATGTGATGGAATAGGTTGTCATCCTTTTCGCGGCTCACGTCGTACAATCCGGGACAAAAAAAATAGCACAAAAGAAGAAAAGTGTCCCAAAACTGATGAAAACGTTCGAATTGGACTACGAAAATAGGCGCAGCAGAGCAAATTTGGTACCCACGTCGGAGCTTTCCAATAGTATGCTCTGCTCCGTGTAACTCCTTACGGATAAAAGTTATGGGTACCGGGAGCGACGGATACCTAGTCACAAGCCCCACGCCCTCGGTTTACGGGCCCAGCCTCTACGAGAAGTGAAGTTGCCTTTCCCAAGGTGCCATGGGATTCAGTAATATAAATGTGATGGATTAGGATGTCGTCCTTCTCGCGACTTACGACGTACGATACGAAACGAAAAAATATCGCTAAAGAAGAAAAGTATCCAAAACTATCGGAAATGTTCGATTTTGGGCTTCGAAAATAGGTGCAGCTGAGCAGTCTTGTTGTCCCCGTCGTAGAGCTCTCGTAGAGCTTTCCAATGGTATGTTGTACGCCACGTAACTCCTTACGGATCAAAAGTTATGGGCACCGGAGCGACGGATACCTGGTCACAAGCCCCACGCTCTCGGTGTGCGGGCCCAGCCTCTACGTGAAGTGAAGTTTTCTTGCCCAAGGTATCATGGGATTTAGTATTAGAAATGTGATGGATTAGGTTGTCGTCCTTTTCGCGGCTCACGATGTACGATCCGGGACGGAAGAACAATGCAAAAGAAGAAAAGTGTCCCGAAACTAATGAAAATGTTCGATTTTGGACTACGAAAACTGGCACAGCCAAGCAGGTTTGCTGCCCTCGTCATAGAGCTCTCGGAGAGCTTTCCAACGGTATGCTGTGCGCCGTGTAACTCCTTACGTATCAAAAGTTATGGCACCGGAGCAACGAATACCTGGTCATAAGCCTCACGCACTCGGTTTGCGGGCCCAGACTCTACGTGAAGTGAAGTTTTCCTGCCCAAGATGCCGTGGGATTCAGTAATAGAAATATGATGGATTAGGTTGTCATCCTTATTGCGGCTCACGACATACGATTCGAGATGAAAAAACAGCGCAAAAGAATAAAAGTGTCCCAAAACTGATGAAAATGTTCAATTTTGGGCTCTGAAAATGTGTGCAGCTGAGCAGGCTTCCTGCCCCCGTCGTAGAGCTCTCATAGAGCTTTCAAATGGTATGTGGTGCTCCGCGTAACTCCTTACGGATCAAAAGTTATGAGCACCGGAGCGACGAATACCTGGTCACAAGCACTACGCCCTCGATTTGCGGGCCTAGCCCTACGTGAAGTGAAGTTGTCTTGCCCAAATTACCATGGAATTCGATAATAGAAATGTGATGGATTAGGTTGTCGTCCTTTTCGCCGCTCACGACATACGATGCGGGACAGAAAAACAGTGCAAAAGAAGAAAAGTGTCTTGAAATTTTTGAAAATGTTGGAATTTTAGACTTCCAAATCAGGCGCAACCGAGCAGGCTTAATGCCCACGTCGTCGAGCTCTCGAAGTGCTTTCTAACGGTATGTTGTGCGCTGCATAACTCCTTATAGATCAAAAGTTATGAGCACCGGAGCGACGTATACCTGGTCATAAACCCCACGCCATTAGTTTGCGGGCCCAGCCTCTATGTGAAGTGAAGTTGTCTTGCCCAAGTTGCCGTGGAATTCGGTAATAGAAATGTGATCGATTAGGTTAATGTCCTTTTCGCGGCTCACGACATCCAATCCGAGACGAAAAATGGCACCAAATAAGAAAATTGTCCTAAAATTGATGAAAACATTCGATTTTGGGCTCCAAAAATAGGTGCAGCCTATAAGGCTTACTGCCTCTATCCTAGAGCTCTCGGAAGGCTTTCCAACGGTACGCTGTGCGCCTTGTAACTCCTTACGGATCTAAAGTTATGGGCACCGGAGCGACAGATACCTGGCCACAAGCCTCACGCTCTCGGTTTGTGAGCCCAGCCTCCACGTGAAGTGAAGTTGTCTTCCCAAGGTGTCATAAGATTCGGTAATAGAAATTTGATGGATTAAGTTGTCGTCCTTTTTACGGCACACTACATACGATCCGGGACGAAAAAAACACCGCAAAAGAAGAAAAGTATCCCGAAACTAATGAAAATGTTCAATTTTGAACTATGAAAACAGGCGCAACCTAGCAGGCTTGCTGCTCTCATCGTAGAGCTCTCGGAGAGCTTTCCAACGGTATGCTGTGCGCCGCATAACTCCTTCCGGATCAAAAGTTATAGGCACCGGAGTGACGGATATCTGGTCACAAGCCCTACACCCTCGATTTGCTGGCCCAGCCTCTACGTGAATTAAAGTTGTCTTGCACAAGGTGCCGTGGGATTCTGTAATAGAAATGTGATGGATTAGGTTGTAGTCTTTATCGGGGCTCACGACGTACGATCCGGGACGAAAAAAGAGCCAACAAAATGAAAAGTATCCCGAAACTGATTAAAATGTTCGATTTTGGGCTCCAAAATAGGTGCAGCCGAGCAAGCTTCCTGCCCTCGTCGTAGAGCTCTCGGAGAGCTTTCCAACGTCTTACTGTGCGCCGGGTTACTCCTTACGAATCAAAAGTTATGGGCATCGGAGCGACGGATACCTGGTCACAAGCCCCACGTGCTCGGTTTTGCGGTCCCAGCCTCTACGTGAAGTGAAGTTGTCTTGCCCAAGTTGCCGTGGAAATCGGTAATAGAAATGTGATGGATTAGGTTGTCGTCCTTATCGCCGGTCACAATGTACGATCCAGGATAGAAAAACATAGCAAAAGAAGTAAAGTGTCCTGAAACTGTTGAAAATGTTCAATTTTTGTCTCTAAAAATAGGAGCAGCCGAGCAGGCTTGTTGCCCCGCCGTAGAGCTCTCGGAGAGCTTTCCAACGGTATGTTGTGCGTTGCGTTACTCCTTACAAATCAAAAGTTATGGACACCGGAGCGACAGATACCTGGTCACAAGCCCTACGCTCTCGGTGTGCAGGCCCAGCCTCTACGTGAAGTGAAGTTGTCTTGCCCAAGGTGTCCTGGGATTCAGTAATAGAAATATGATGGATTAGGTTGTCGTTCTTTTCGTGGCTCACGTCGTACGATCCGGGATGAAAAAACATCACAAATGAAGAAAAGTGTCCCGAAACTGATGAAAACGTTCGATTTTGGACTACAAAAATAGGCGCAACCGAGCAAGCTTGGTACCCCCCGTCGTAGAGCTCTCAGAGAGCTTTCCAACGGTATACTGTGCTCCGTGTAACTCCTTACGGATCAAAAGTTATGGTCATTGGAATGACGGATACCTGGTCACAAGCACCACGCCCTCGGTTTACGGGCCCAGCTTCTACGTGAAGTGAAGTTGTCTTGCCCAAGGTGCCATGGAATTCAGTAATATAAATGTGATGGATTAGGATGTCGTCCTTCTCGCAGCTCACGACGTACGATACGGAACGGAAAAACAGCGCAAAAGAAGAAAAGTATCCCGAAATTATTGAAAATGTTCGATTTTGGGCTCTGAAAATAGGCACAGCCGAGCAGTCTTGTTGTCCCCGTCGTAGAGCTCTCGTAGAGCTTTCCAACGGTATGCTATGCGCTGCGTAACTCCTTACGGATCAAAGTTATGGGCACTGGAGCGACGGATACCTGGTCACAAGCCCCCGCCCTCGGTTGCGGGCCCAGACTCTACGTGAAGTGTCACACCCCAACCCGGCCTATAAGGTTGGACTAGGGTGTGATCTAAACGTTCAGGACATGTCACATACTTAATCGTTTATGAAGATTTAACACCTATCGTTTGAGTCTAAACTCCAAAGTTTTTCAGAAAACCGGCAGTATAACGGCTGTAATTGGACTCTTTGGTTTGGCCTAATTCTCTAAACGCCTCAAATTTTTCTAATCTCAAGTTTCATTTCTAACTAGGATTACTATTTAACATCAATTGAAATGCCTATTGGTTATCTCGATGTCTCGTTTGATTTATAACCTAGCATGATACTACGTCTCGTTTGTTTGTTTATCCTCGTTACAAAAGTACCTGTTGATCTTAGCTTAATAGCGAGTACTTGTTTAAGATTGGATAGGTTCATTTACTTAGTCCTTAACTAATACGTCGTAACCTATGATAGATACTAGCGGTAATAATAGTAAACGATCATAGTGGTGTCTAGTGTCTGTCAAGTTAATATCAGTATAAACCAAGATTAGACCCCAAATTACAACGGGGGTCTTTACATTACAACATCGAGCAACATAAAAGGAAATAGTCTTCAAGTAGCATAAAGTTCACAAGTAGCCATAATCACGCAAAGCACACAAACAGGAAATCACTCCAAGGATTCATTGTTAGGCACACCGTCCTCGGGTACCTGTTCTGGATCTTCTTAACCTGAGATGATAAAAGAGGGTGAGTCCTTATGAACTCAGCGAGGGGGAACGAGAAATAGGTTTTGAAACTCATTTTCCGGTTCAACTTATGAAATCCTTTTGCAAGCATGAATATAACAACAATATACGTAAAGGAACAGAAATACTAGTCTTTCCTCCCCGAGGTTCTCTAGGAACCAAGCGAGAGTACTTATACACATAGTAAAAAGGATACAGTGAGCTTTTGTTCTCAGATCAGTTCCAGCATCAATTGTTACGGTCGACTTCAAATCATCCCCTTAACATGCCAAGTGGGTGTACTCCGGATGTACCCCGAAATCCTACGAACCAACTCTCCGAGGAAGTCTAGCCCCCAAGCGAGAGAGGGAATGGGACCATGGTAGTCACGGGTGCACCGGCAAGCCCGATGCCGCCGGTGTGCGTGATCGCTACCATGCCGAACTAAAAGGTTGCAACCTTATATGCAATGCACATTTATGACCTTTAATATATCACATTAGAAGGACAACAAAGTAGGTTGCCTCCAGACAGTCATAAGATTGCACATTGACAAGTAAACAAGCGAGACACGAATAGACAAGTAATTTCACTTGAAAAGCATATGGAGTTATATGAACATTAAACGGGAAGCCATATAACACATGTAAATCAAGTTATATAACTCATTTCAAAGTCCACGTAATCAAATAGTAAGATTATTCTACATGTAACAACATCTACGTGGGTTCGGATGCAAGAAAGGCCTATTTGTCCACATGAAATGATCAAAATCACATTTAGGGCTATAAGGGCATCTACGGGCAGCCTACTAAGCATATAATTCCACACAATATCCAAATGATCAACACTTAGCAAGACTACCTAGTCATTAGGGTTTCTATTTCATGCATATCCGTGCAATTTAAGCCCCAAACCAATCTCAAGGCATGCATCATATAATACAACATCGTCAAACATTCAAAACAGTCCACACAACATCCCAAGCTACAATCCCAAGCATTTATTTCAACAAGAGAAGTTACAACAATTTTTCTAAGCATAAACATTAAGTGAAACCCTTACTGCAATAGGCTGTTTTCTCACAATCATTAAGATAAGCAAACAATCTCCAATTCCAGTGAATAAGATGTCAAATTAGAGCTTAAGAAGTGAACTAAAATCAGGAACAAACCTTGCATCATTTGGAGTTCGGGATCATTAGATATAGCCGAAACAGTGGGATAGCACAAAACTGTCCAGATTTGCACACATTTCAATGATTGACGTTTTTGAGGTCTTAGGGTCAGATTTAGCCTTGGTCCATTTCTGATAAAAATGTCTCGAACTGAAAAATATAGCAACACACCAAATTTCATGCATTTTTGATATCATTTACTAAGTCAAATCTGGTTCGTTCTACAAGGTCAGTGCATCTGCCAAAACCTGCTTCATTTTTTCAGATTTCCAGATTTGGACACATTTTAATGATTTGCCATTTTGAAGACCTTAGAGTCGAAATTAGCTTTGGCCTATTTCTCCAAAAAAATGTTCAAAACTGGCAAAAATAGTCACCTACCAATTTGCATGAATTTTCAACATCATTTGCCTAGCCAAACTCACCTCGAAACAACTGGTCAGAGAGCTGTCACATAATCCGACTTCACCTATCATCACTTTCAAGCCAAGATCTTGCCATGCATGTTGTAAAAGCTTATGAACGAACATATAACTCAAGTACAGAAGCAAAGACATACATTTATGAGCATGCATGTGATTTTTGAAGGATTTTCAAAGGTTGTAGCCCTCACCTTAGCAATCAACCAAGAAGATGCGCAAAACTTGTTGAAGCAAAATTTTCTTCTTCTCCTTTGCCTAGCCGAGGTTCCAACTAGATTTTCTCTATTTTCCTAGCTTAGTGACCAAGCTCTTAGTACATGCATGTGGGTAGAACAAGAAGAAAAGAAATGAAAGCTTAAAAACTCACCTAGGGCCGAAATGAAGACTCTATGTGCTTGCATGCATCTTTTGAGCTAACTACTTGCTTTCCTTTGCTTGGGCTTGCCTTGAATAACCTTAGGATGATGAAGATGAGTTGTGAAGTGAAGAGAATCAGCCAAGGCCGAGAGAGAGAGAAAGAAAAATGAGAGGGAGAGAGAGAAGATTGAGGAAGAAAGAAGAAATGACAAAAAAAATGAAGGCCTTTGCAACTTTGATGCATATGGTCGGCCTTGAGCTTGATGATTCAGCTTTTTGTGTCTTCAAGGTGTGATTTTAAAATGCTAGCATGGGCAAAGAGGGTTTGGTCGAGTATGGTAGAGTTTTGAGGTGGTTTTGAGCAATTTTTATGCATTTGTGTCATAGTTTGTCTAAGCATGCATAGTTAAAAG
Organism: Budorcas taxicolor; assembly: GCF_023091745.1. Classification (NCBI taxonomy): domain Eukaryota; kingdom Metazoa; phylum Chordata; class Mammalia; order Artiodactyla; family Bovidae; genus Budorcas; species Budorcas taxicolor. The sequence goes on along the minus strand of NW_026292774.1, from coordinate 32,708 downwards.
AATAATTATTTAATCCTTGCAAAAATGTCTTGGTATGGCCGGCTATAGCATGTGTAAATTCTGAATTCTTGTCATCATTTGAGTGTTATTTAATTGTGTGTTGAAAGTGCAAAAAGAACAAAGAATAAAGAATAAGGAATGTCTAGTGTTTAGTGAATTTTTGTCTTCTAGTGAGTTGAATTAGGATTATAATATTGATAGTGAATTTTGTAGGATTGTTTAATAGTCTAGTACTTTGTGTAAGATGCTTTCTTGATTAGCGTGAGGGCACGCTTTCCTAGGTCTAGGGCACGTACTACAAAGTAGGACACGAATTTACGAGACAGACGCACGTTTTCCAAGTAAATGCATGCAACCCTAAATGAATGCACATAATTCAATGCATGGCACATAAAATGAACACAATTCTCAAACCTAGGTCAAGGCACGTAAATCTAGGTTAGGGCACACAAAACGAGGTATCGCACGCAAATCGAGGTCGTGCCTCACATGAAGTGAAGTTGTCTTGCCCAGGATGCCGTGGGATTTAGTAATAAAAATGTGATGGATTAGATTGTCGTCCTTATCGCTGCGCACAACGCACGATCCGGGATGGAAAAACAGCACAAAAGAAGAAAAGTGTCCTGAAACTGATGAAAATATTTATTTTTGGGCTACGAAAACATGTGCAGCTGAGCAAGCTTCCTGCCCCCGTCGTAGCGCTCTTGTAGAGCTTTCCAACGGTATGCGGTGCGCCGCATAACTCCTTACGAATCAAAAGTTATGAGCACCGGAGCGACGAATACCTAGTCACAAGCACCACGCCCTCAGTTTGTGGGTCCAGCCTCTACGTGAAGTGAAGTTGTCTTGCCCAAGTTACCATGGAATTCGGTAATAGAAATATGATGGATTAGGTTGTCGTCCTTTTCACAGCTCACGACGTACGATCCGGGACAGAAAAATAGCGTAAAAGAAGAAAGTGTCTCGAAATTTTTGAAAATGTTGGATTTTAGACTTCCAAATCAGGCGCAGCCGAGCAGCCTTAATGCCCACGTCGTCGAGCTCTCGAAGAACTTTCCAATGGTATGTTGTACGCTGCGTAACTCCTTACGTATCAAAAGTTATGAGCACCGGAGCGACGGATACCTGGTCACAAACCCCACGCCATCGGTTTGCGGGCCCAACCTCTATGTGAAGTGAAGTTGTCTTGCCCAAGTTTCCGTGGAATTCGATAATAGAAATGTGATGGATTAGGTTGTCGTCCTTTTCGCGACTCACGACATCCGATCCGAGACGGAAAAAATGGCACAAAATAAGAAAATTGTCCTAAAATTGATGAAAACGTTCAATTTTAGGCTCCGAAAATAGGTGCAGCCTAGCAGGCTTGCTGCCCCTATCATAAAGCTCTTGGAGGGCTTTCCAACGGTTCATTGTGTACCTTGTAACTCCTTACGGATCTAAAGTTATGGGCACCGGAGCGACGGATACCAGGTCATAAGCCTCACGTTCTCGGTTTGTGAGCGCAGCCTCTACGTGAAATCGAAGTTGTCTTGCCCAAGGTGTCGTAGGATTTGGTAATAGAAATTTGGTGGATTAAGTTGTCGTCCTTTTTGCGGCACACTACGTACGATCCGGGATGAAAAAACAGCGTAAAAGAAGAAATGTGTCTAAAACTGATGAAAACATTCAATTTTGGACTATGAAAAACAGGCGCAGCCAAGCAGGCTTGCTGCCCTCATCGTAGAGCTCTCAGAGAACTTTCCAACGGTATACTATGCGCCGCGTAACTCCTTACGGATCAAAAGTTATGGGCACCGAAACGACGGATACCTGGTCACAAGCCCTACGCCCTCGATTTGCGGGCCAAACCTCTATGTGAAGTGAAGTTGTCTTGCACAAGGTGCCATGGGATTCAGTAATAAAAATATGATGGATTAGGTTGTCGTCCTTATCGGGGCTCACGACGTACGATCCGGGACGAAAAAAGAGCGAAAAAAAGAAAATTATCCGAAATTGATGAAAATGTTCGATTTTGGTCTCCGAAAAAAGGTGCAGCCGAGCAAGCTTCCTGCCCCATCGAAGAGCTCTCGGAAAGCTTTCCAACGTCTTGCTGTGCTCCGCGTAACTCCTTACAAATCAAAATTTATGGGCATTGGAGCGACAGATACCTGGTCATATGCCCCACGCCCTCGGTTTTCGGTCCCAGCCTTTACGTGAAGTGAAGTTGTCTTGCCCAAGTTGCCGTGGAATTCGGTAATAGAAATTTGATGGATTAGGTTATCGTCCTTATCGCAGGTCACGATGTACGATCCGGGATAGAAAAACAAAGCAAAAGAAGAAAAGTGTCTCGAAACTGTTGAAAACGTTCAATTTTTGTCTCTGAAAATAGGAGCAGCCGAGTAGGCTTGTTGTCCCGTCGTAGAGCTCTCGGAGAGCTTTCCAACGGTATGCTGTGCGCCACGTAACTTCTTACGGATCAAAAGTTATGCGCACCGGAGCGACGGATACCTGGTCATAAGCCCCACGCTCTCGGTGTGTGGGCCCAGCCTCTACGTAATGTGAAGTTGTCTTTCCCAAGGTGTCATGGGATTCGGTAATAGAAATGTGATGGATTAGGTTGTCGTCCTTATCGCGGCTCACGATGTACGATCCGGGATGAAAAAATAGTGCAAAAGAAAAAAAGTTTCCCGAAACAGATGAAAATGTTGGATTTTAGACTCTGAAAACAGGCACAGCCGAGCAGGCTTGATGCCCACGTCGTCAAGCTCTCGGAGAGCTTTCCAACCGATTGTTGTGCACCGCGTAACTCCTTATGGATCAAAACTTATGGGCACCGGAGCGACGGATACCTGGTCACAAGCCCCACGCCCTCGGTTTGCGGGCCCAGCTTCTACGTGAATCGAAGTTGTCTAGCCCAAGGTACCATGGGATTCAGTAATAGAAATGTGATGGATTAGGTTGTCGTCCTTTTCGCGGCTCACGACGTACGATCCGGAACGAAAAAAACAGCACAAAAGAAGAAAAGTATGCCAAAACTGATGAAAATGTTCAATTTTGAACTCCAAAAATAGATGCAGCCGAATAGGTTTGATGCCCACGTCGTCGAGCTCTCAGAGAGCAATCCAACGGTATGTTGTGCGTTGCGTCACTCCTTACGGATCAAAAGTTATGAGCACCGGAACGACGGATACCTGGTCACAAGCCTCATACCCTCGGTTTGCGGGCCCATCCTCTACGTGAAGTGAAGTTGTCTTGCCCAAGTTGCCGTGGAATTCGGTAAAAGAAATGTGATGCGTTAGGTTTTCGTCCTTTTCGCGGGTCACGACGAACGATCCGGGATAGAAAAACATCGTAAAAGAGGAAACGTGTCCCAAAACTTTTGAAAATGTTCAATTTTTGACTCCGATATCAGACGCAGCCGAGCAGGCTTGATGCCCACGTCGTCGAGATCTCAGAGAGCTTTCCAACGGTGTGCTGTGCGCTGCGTAACTCCTTACGGATCAAAAGTTATGAGCACCGGAGCGACGGATACCTAGTCACAAGCCCTACACCCTCGGTTTGCGGGCCCAGCCTCTACGTGAAGTGAAGTTGTCTTGCCCAAGTTACCATAAAATTCGGTAATAGAAATGTGATGGATTAGGTTGTCGTCCTTTTCGCAGCTCACGACGTACGATTCAGGACAGAAAAATAGCATAAAAAAAGAAAATTGTCCTGAAATTGATGAAAACATTCGATCTTGGGGTCCGAAAAAAGGCGCAGCCGAGCAGGCTTGCTGCCCCTATCGTAGAGCTCTCGTAGGGCTTTCCAACGGATTAAAAGTTATGGGCACCGAAGTGACGTATACCTGGTCACAAGCCCCACGCTATCGGTTTGTGGGCCCAACCTCTACGTGAAGTGAAGTAGTCTTGCCCTAGGCGTCGTAGGATTCGGTACTAGAAATTTGATGGATTAAGTTGTCGTCCTTTTCGCAGCTCACGACGTACGATCCGGGATGAAAAAACTTCGCAAAGGAAGAAAAATATCCCGAAACTGATGAAAACATTCAATTTTGGACTATGAAAACAGGCGTAGCCAAGCAGGCTTTCTTCCTCCATTGTAGATCTCTCGAAGAGTTATCCAACAGTATGTTGTGCGCCGCGCAACTCCTTACAGATCAAAAGTAATGGGCACCGGAATGACAGATACATTGTCACAAGCTCTACGCCCTCGGTTTGTAGGCCCAGCCTCTACATGAAGTGAAGTTGTCTTGCCCAAGGTACCGTGGGATTCGGTAATAGAAATGTGATAGATTAGGTTGTTTTCCATTTCGCTGCTCATGACGTACGATCCGGGACAAAAAAACAACGCAAAAGAAGAAAAGTATCCCGAAACTGATGAAAACATTCAATTTTGGGCTCCGAAAATAGGAGCAGCCAAGTAGGCTTGTTGTTCACATCATAGAGCTCTCGGAGAGCTTCGAACAGTATGTTGTGCGACGCGTAACTCCTTATGGATCAAAACTTATAGGCACCGGAGCGACGTATACCTGGTAACAAGCCCCACGCCCTCGCTTTGTAGGCCCAGCCTCTACGTGAAGCAAAGTTGTCTTGCCCAAGGTTTCGTGGGATTCGGTAATAAAAATGTGATGGATTAGGTTGTCATCCTTTTCGCGGCTCACGACGTACGATCTGGGATGGAAAAACAGCGCAAAAGAATAAAAGTGTCCCGAAACTAAAGAAAATGTTCAATTTTGAACTCCGAAAATAGACGCAGTTGAATAGGCTTGATGCCCACGACGTAGAGCTCTCAGTGTGCTTTCCAACAGTATGATGTTCACCACCTAACTCCTTATGGATCAAAAGTTATGAGCACCTGAGCGACGAATACCTGATCACAAGCCCCACACCCTCAGTTTGAGGGCCCAGCCTCTACGTGAAGTGAAGTTGTCTTGCCCAAGGTACCATGGGATTTGGTAATAGAAATATGATTGATTAGGTTGTCGTCCTTCTCGTGGCTCACGACGTACGTCCGAGACAGAAAAACAGCACAAAAGAAGAAAAGTGTCCCGAAACTTTTGAAAATGTTCGATTTTAGACTTCGAAATTAGACGCGGTAGAGCATGCTTGATGCCCATGTCGTCAAGCTCTCGGAGAGCTTTCCAAGGGTATGCTGTGCACTACGTAACTCCTTACGGATCAAAAGTTATGAGCACCGGAGCGACGGATACCTGGTCACAAGCCCCACGCCCTCGATTTGTTGGCCCAGCCTCTATGTGAAGTGAAGTTGTCTTGCCCAAGTTGCCGTGAAATTCGGTAATAGAAATGTGATGGATTAGGTTGTCATTCTTTTCGCGGCTCACGACATCCGATCCGAGACGGAAAAATAACACAAAATAAGAAACATTTTCCTGAAATTGATGAAAACATTCGATTTTGGGCTCTGAAAATAGGCGCAGCCCAGCAGGCTTGCTGCCTCCACGTAGAGCTCTTGGAGGGCTTTCAAACGGTGCACTGTGTACCTCGTAACTCTTTACGGATCCAAAGTTATGAGCACCGGAACAACGGATACCTGGTCACAAGCCCCACGCTCTCGGTTTACGGACCCCGCCTCTACGTGAAGTGAAGTTGTCTTGCGTAAGGTATCGTAGGATTCGGTACTAGAAATTGGATGGATTAAGTTGCCGTCCTTCTCGCGGCTCACGACGTACGATCCGGGACGAAAAAAACTTCGCAAAGGAAGAAAAGTGTCCCAAAACTGATGAAAACATTCAATTGTAGACTATGAAAACAGGCGTAGCCAAGCAGGCTTGCTTCCCCCATCGTTGATCTCTCGAAGAGTTATCCAACGGTATGTTGTACGCCGCGTAACTCCTTACGGATCCAAAGTTAATGGGCACCGGAGTGACGGATACATTGTCACAAGTCCCACGCCCTCAGTTTGCGGGCCCATCCTCTACGTGAAGTGAAGTTGTCTTGCCCAAGGTACCGTGGGATTCGGTAATAGAAATGTGATGGATTAGGTTGTCGTCCATTTCGCGGCTCATGACGTACGATCCGGGATGAAAAAATAGCGTAAAAGAAGAAAAGTGTCCCAAAACTGATGAAAACATCAGATTTTGGGCTCTGAAAATAAGAGCAACCAAGCAGGCTTGTTGTCCACATCATGGATCTCTCGAAGAGCTTTCCAACGGTATATTGTACGACGCGTAACTCCTTATGGATCAAAACTTATGGGCACCGGAGCGACGGATACTTGGTCACAAGCCCCACGCCCTCGTTTTGCGGGCCCAGCCTCTACGTGAAGCGAAGTTGTCTTGCCCAAGGTACCGTGGGATTCAGAAATAAAAATGTGAAGGATTAGGTTGTCGTCCTTTTTGCGGCTCACGACGTACGATCCGGGATGGAAAAACAACGCAAAAGAAGAAAAGTGTCCTGAAACTAATGAAAACGTTCAATTTTGAACTCCGAAAATAGGCGCAGCCGAATAGGCTTGATGCCCACAACGTAGAGCTCTCGGAGAGCTTTCCATCGGTATGATGTTCACCGCATAACTCCTTACGGATCAAAAGTTATGAGCACCTGAGCGACGGATACTTGATCACAAGCCCTACGCCCTCGGTTTGAGAGCCCAGCCTCTACGTGAAGTGAGGTTATCTTGCCCAAGGTACCGTGGGATTTGGTAATAGAAATGTGATGGATTAAGTTGTCGTCATTTTCGCGGCTCATGACGTACGATCCGGGATAGAAAAACAGCGCAAAAGAAGAAAAGTGTCCCTAAACTTTTGAAAATGTTCGATTTTAGACTTTGAAATCTGACGCAGTCGAACATGCGTGATGCCCACGTCGTCGAGCTCTCGGAGAGCTTTCTAACGGTATGCTGTGCGCTGCGTAACTCCATACGGATCAAAAGTTATGAGCACCGGAGCGACAGATACCTGGTCACAAGCCCCATGCCCTCGATTTGCGGGCCCAGCCTCTACGTGATGTGAAGTTGTCTTGCCCAAGTTGCCGTGGAATTGGGCAATAGAAATGTGATGGATTAGGTTGTCATCCTTTTCGCGGCTCACGACATCCGATCCGAGATGAAAATAGAGCCCAAAATAAGAAACTTTTCCTGAAATTGATGAAAACATTTGATTTTGGGCTTCGAAAATAGGCGCAGCCCAGTAGGCTTGCTTCCCCCATCGTAAAGCTCTCGGAGGGCTTTCCAACGGTACGATGTGCGCCTCGTAACTCCTTATGGATCGAAAGTTATGGGCACCGGAGCGACGGATACCTGGTCACAAGCCCCACGCTCTCGGTTTGCAGACCCCGCCTCTACGTGAAGTGAAGTTGTCTTGCCCAAGGTGTCGTAGGATTCGGTACTAAAAATTTGATGGAATAAGTTGTCGTCCTTTTTGCGGCTCACGACGTATGATCCGGGACGAAAAAACATCGCAAAAGAAGAAATATGTCCCGAAATTGATGAAAACGTTCGATTTTGGACTATAGAAATAGGCGAAGGCGAGCAGGCTTGCTTCTCCCATCGTAGAGCTCTCGAAGAGCTTTCCAACGGTATGTTGTGCACCGCGTAACTCCTTACGGATCAAAAGTTATGGGCACCGGAGCGACGGATACATTGTCACAAGCCCCATGATCTCGGATTGCGAGCCTAGCCTCTACGTGAAGTGAAGTTGTCTTGCCCAAGGTGTTATAGGATTCGGTAATTGAAATGTGATGGATTAGGTTGTCCATATCGCGGCTCATGACATACAATCCGGGACGGAAAAACAGCGCAAAAGAAGAATAGTGTCCCAAAACTGATGAAAACATTCAATTTTGGGCTCCGAAAATAGGTGCAGCCATGCAGGCTTGTTGTCCACGTGATAGAGCTCTCGGAGATCTTTCCAACTGTATGTTGTGTGCCGCGTAACTCCTTACGAATCAAAATTTATGGGCACCGGAGCGGCGGATACCTAGTCACAAGCCCCACGCCTGCGGTTTGCTGGCCCATCCTCTACGTGAAGTGAAGTTGTCTTGCCCAAGGTGCCGTGGGATTCGGTAATAGAAATGTGATGGATTAGGTTGTCGTCCTTTTTGCGACTCACGATGTACGATCCGGGACGGAAAAACAACGCAAGATAAGAAAAGCTTCCTAAAACTGATGAAAACATTCAATTTTGAACTCCGAAAATAGGCTCAGCGAAATAGGCTCGATGCCCATGTCCTAGAGCTCTCAGAGAGCTTTCCAAAGGTATGATGTGCACCGCGTAACTCCTTACGGAACAAAAATTATGAGCACCTAAGCGACAGATACTTGGTCACAAGCCCCACGCTCTCGATTTGTGGGCCCAGCCTCTATATGAAGTGAAGTTGTCTTGCCCAAGGTACCGTGGGATTCGGTAATATAAATGTGATGGATTAGGTTGTCGTCCTTTTCGCGGCTCTCGACGTACGATCTGGGCTAAAAAAATAGTGCAAAAGAAGAAAAGTGACCTGAAACTGATGAAAATGTTTGATTTTTGATTCTGAAAATAGGCGCAGCCATGCAGGCATCCTATCCCCATCGTAGAGCTCTCGGAGAGCTTTCCAACAGTATGCTGTGTGCCGCGTAACTTCTTACGGATCAAAAGTTATGGGCATCAGAGTGACGGATACCTGGTCACAAGCCCCATGCCCTCGGTTTGCGAGCCCAGCCTCTATGTGAAGTAAAGTTGTCTTGCCCAAGGTGCCATGGGATTCGGTAATAGAAATGTGATGGATTAGGTTTTAGTTCTTTTCGCGGCTTACGACATACGATCCGAGATGGAAAAACAACACAAAAAAAGAAAATTATCCCGAAATTGATGAAAATGTTTAATTTTGGGTTCCGAAGATAGGCACAACCGAGCAGGCTTGCTACACCCATCGTAGAGCTCTCGGAGAGCTTTCCAACGGTATGCTGTGTGCCGCGTAACTCCATACGGATCAAAAGTTATGGGCACCGGAGCGACGGATACCAAGTCACAAGCCCCATGCTCTCGGTTTGTGGGCCCAACCTCTATGTGAAGTGAAGTTGTCTTGCCCAAGGTGTCGTAGGATTTGGTAATAAAAATGTGATGAATTAGGGTGTCGTCCATTTCGCAGCTCACGACGTACGATCCGGGATGTAAAAACATCGCAAAACAAGAAAAGTGTCCCAAAATAGATAAAAATGTTAAATTTTGAGATCCAAAAATAGGTGCAGGCGAGTAGGCTTGTTGTCCACATTGTAGAGCTCTCGGAGAGCTTTCCAACGGTATGTTGTGCGCCACTTAACTCCTTACGGATCAAAACTTATGGGCACCGGAGCGACGGATACTTGGTCACAAGCCCCACGCCCTCGGTTTGCGGGCCCAGCTTCTACGTGAAGCGAAGTTGTCTTGCCCAAGGTGCCTTGGGATTTGGTAATAGAAATGTGATGGATTAGGTTGTCGTCATTTTCGCGGCTCATGACGTACGTTCTGGGACGGAAAAAACAGCGCAAAAGAAGAAAATTGTGCTAAAATTGATAAAAATGTTCAATTTTGAACACTGAAAATTGGCGCAGCCGAATAGGTTTGATGCCCACGTCGTAGAGCTCTCGGAGAGCTTTCCAACGGTATGATGTGCGCCGCATAACTCCTTACAGATCAAAAGTTATGAGCACTTGAGCGACGGATACCTGGTCACAAGCCCCACGCCCTCGGTTTGCGGGGCCAGCCTCTACGTGAAGTAAAGTTGTCTTGCCCAAGGTGCCATGGGATTCGGTAATAGAAATGTGATAGATTAGGTTGTCGTCCTTTTCGCGGCTCACGACGTATGATCTGGGACGGAAAAACAGCGCAAAAGAATAAAAGTGTCCCAAACCTGATAAAAATGTTCAATTTTGGGCTCCGTAAACAGGCGCAACCGTGCAGGCTTCCTGCCCCTGTCGTTGAGCTCTCGGAGAGCTTTCCAATGGTATGTTGTGCGCCACGTAACTTCTTACGGATCAAAAGTTATGGGCATCGGAGCGACAGATACTTGGTCACAAGCCCCACGCCCTCGATTTGTGGGCCCAGCCTATACGTGAAGTGAAGTTGTCTTGCCCAAGGTGCCATGGGATTCGGTACTAGAAATGTGATGGATTAGGTTGTCGTCCTTTTTGCGGCTCACGACATGCGATCCGAGACGAAAAAATAACACAAAAGAAAAATATTGTCCCGAAATTGATGAAAATGTTCAATTTTGTGCTCAAAAAATAGGCGGAGCCGAGTGAGCTTGCTGTGCCCATCGTAGAGCTCTCGGGGAGCTTTCCAATGGTACGCTGTGTGCTGCGTAACTCGTTACGGATCAAAAGTTAGGGGCACCGGAGCGACGGATACCTGGTCACAAGCCCCAAGCTCTCGGTTTGCAGGCCCAGCCTCTACGTGAAGCGAAGTTGTCTTGCCCAAGGTGTTGTGGGATTCGGTAATAGAAATGTGATGGATTAGGTTGTCGTCCTTTTCGCGACCCAAGACGTACGATCCGGGATGAAAAAATAGAGCAAAAGAAAAAAAGTGTCTTGAAACTGATGAAAACGATCAATTTTAGACTTCGAAACCAGGCGCAGCCGAGCAGGCTTGATGCCCACGTCATCCAGCTCTAGGAGAGCTTTCCAACGGTATGCTGTGTGCCGAGTAACTCCTTACGGATCAAAAGTTATGAGCACCGGAGCTAAGGATACCTGGTCATAAGCCCCACGCCCTCGGTTTGTGGGCCCAGCCTCTACGTAAAATGAAGTTGTCTTGCCAAAGTTGCCGTGGAATTTGGTAATAGAAATGCGATGGATTAGGTTGTCGACCTTTTCACGGCTCACGACATATGATTTGAGACGGAAAAACTGCACAAAAGAAGAATATTATCCCGAAATTGGTGAAAACAATCGATTTTGGGCTTCGAAAATAAGCGCAGCCGAGCAAGCTTACTGCCTCCATCGTAGATCTCTCAGAGAGCTTTCCAACGGTATGATGTGCACCGCGTAACTCCTTACGGATCGAAAGTTATGGGCACCGGAGCGACGGATACTTGGTCACTAGCCAACGCTCTCGGTTTGCGAGCCCAGCCTCTACGTGAAGTAAAGTTATCTTGCCCAAGGTGTCATAGGATTCGGTAATAGAAATGTGATGGATTAAGTTGTCATCCTTTTCGTGGCTCACGACGTACGATCCGGGAGAGAAAAATAGCGCAAAATAAGAAAAGTGTCCGAAACTGATGAAAATGTTCAATTTTGAACTCCGAAAATAGACGCAGCCGAATAGGCTTGATGCCCCCGTCATAGAGCTCTCGGAGAGCTTTCCAACGGTATGATGTGCACCACGTAACTCCTTACGGATCAAAAGTTATGAGGACTTGAGCGACGGATACCTAGTCACAAGCCCCACGCCAGCAGTTTGCGGGCCCAGCCTCTACATGAAGTGAAGTTGTCTTGCCCAAGGTGTCATGGGATATGGTAATAGAAATGTGATGGATTTGGTTGTTGTCCTTTTCGCCGCTCACGACGTACGATCTGGGACGAAAAAACAGCATAAAAGAAGAATAGTGTCCCAAAACTAATGAAAATGTTCAATTTTGGGCTCTAAAAACAGGCGCAGCCTTGTAGGCTTATTGACCCCGTCGTAGAGCTCTCGGAGTGCTTTCCCACGGTATGCTGTGTGCTGCGTAACTCCTTACGGATCAAAAGTTATGGGCACCGGCGCGACGGATACCTAGTCACAAGCCCCAGGCCCTCGATTTGCGGGCCCAACGTCTATGTGAAGTGAAGTTGTCTTGCCCAAGGTGCTGTGGGATTCGGTAATAGAAATGTGATAGATTAGGTTGTCGTCCTTTTTGCGGTTCACGACGTACGATTCCGGACGAAAAAATAGCACAAAAGAAAAAATGTGTCCCGAAACTGATGAAATTTTTTGATTTTAGACTCCGAAAATAGGTGCAGGAAAATAGGCTTGATGCCCACGTCGTCGAGCTCTCAGAGTGCTCTCCAACGGTATGTTGTGCGCTGCGTAACTCCTTACGGATCAAAAGTTATGAGCACTGGAGCGACGGATACCTGGTCACAAGCCCCACGCCCTCGATTTGCGGGCCCAGCCTCTACGTGAAGTGAAGTTGTCTTGCCCAAAGTGCTATAGGATTCAGTAATAGAAATGTAATGGATTAGGTTGTCGTCTTTATTGCGGCTCACTACGTACGATTCGGGACGGAAATACAGCGCAAAAGAAGAAAAGTGTCCCGAAATTGATGACAATGTTCAATTTTGGGCTCTGAAAACAGGCGCAGCCGAGCAGGCTTGATGCCCACGTTGACGAGCTCTCGGATAGCTTCCCAACGGTATGCTGTGCGCCGCGTCACTCTTTACGGATCAAAAGTTAGGAGCACCGTTGCGAAAGATACCAAGTCACAAGCCCCACGCCCTCGGTTTACGAGCCCAACCTCTACGTTAAGTGAAGTTGTCTTGCCTAAGTTACTAGAGAATTCGGTAATAGAAATGTGATGGATTAGGTTGTCATCCTTTTCACGGCTCACGAGATACGATCCGAGACGGAAAAATAGCAGAAAAGAAGAAAATTATCCCAAAATTGATGAAAGTATTGAATTTTGGGCTATGGAAATAGGCACAGCCAAGCAGGCTTTTTGCCCCCATCGTAGAGCTCTTGGAGAGCTTTCCAACGGTATATTGTGCGCCGTGTAACTCCTTACGGATCGAAAGTTATGGGCAGCAGAGCGATAGATACCTAGTCACAAGCCCCACGCTCTCGGTTTACGAGCCTAGTCTCTAAGTGAAGTGAAGTTGTCTTGCCCAAGGTGTTAGAAATGTGATGGATTAAGTTGTCGTCCTTTTCGCAGCTCACGACGTACGATCCAGGATGAAAAAATAATGCAAAAGAAGAAAAGGTGTACCAAAACTGATGAAAACGGATTGATTTGGACTATGAAAATAGTCGCATCCTAGTAGGCTTGCTGCCCCCATCGTAGAGCTCTCAGAGAGCTTTTCAACGGTATGCTGTACGCCGCGTAACTCCTGACGAATCAAAAGTTAGGAGCACCGTAGCGAAAGATACCTGGTCACAAGCCCCACGCCCTCGGTTTGCGAGCCCAGCCTCTACGTGAAGTAAAGTTGTCTTGCCCAAGTTACTAGGGAATTCGGTAATAGAAATGTGACGGATTAGGTTGTTGTCCTTTTCACGGCTCACGAGATACGATCCGAGACGGAAAAAACAGCAAAAAAGAAGAAAATTATCCCGAAATTGATGAAAGTATTCGATTTTGGGCTCTGGAAATAGGCACAACTAAGCAGGCTTCCTACCCCCATCGTAGAGCTCTTGGAGAGCTTTCCAACGGTATGTTGTGCGCCGCGTAACTCCTTATGGATCGAAAGTTATGGGCAGCGGAGCGACGGATACCTTGTCACAAGCCCCACGCTCTCGGTTTGCGAGCCCAGCCTCTACGTGAAGTGAAGTTGTCTTGCCCAAGGTGTCGTAGGATTCGGTAATAGAAATGTAATGGATTAAGTTGTCGTCCTTTTTGCGGCTCACGCCGTACGATCCGGGATGAAAAAATAATGCAAAAGAAGAAAAGTGTACCATAACTGATGAAAACGTTTGATTTTCAAATAGTCGCATCCGAGTAGGCTTGCTGCCCCTATCATAGATCTCTTGGAGAGCTTTCCAATGGTATGCTGTGCACCGCGTAACTCCTTACGAATCAAAAGTTATGGGCACTGGAGCGATGGATACCTGGTCACAGGCCCCACGTCCTCGGTTTGCGGGCCTAGGCTCTACATGAAGCGAAGTTGTCTTGCCCAAGGTGCCGTGGGATTCAATAATAGAAATGTGATGGATTAGGTTGTCGTCCTTTTTCACGGCTCACGACGTACGATCCGGGATGGAAAAATAGCGTAAAAGAAGAAAAGTGTCACGAAACTGATGAAAACGTTCACTTTTCGACTCTGAAAACTGACGCAGCCGAGCAGGCTTGATGCCCACTTCGTCGAGCTCTCGGAGAGCTTTCTAACGGTATGTTGTACGTCGCGTAACTCCTTACGGATCAAAAGTTATGAGCACCGGAGCGACGGAGACCAGGTCACATGCCCTATGCCCTCTGTTTGTAGGCCCAGCCTTTATGTGAAGTGAAGTTGTCTTGCCCAAGGTACCGTGGAATTTAGTAATAGAAATATGATGAATTAGGTTGTCGTCCTTATCACGGCTCACGACGTACGATCCGGGACGAAAAAATAGCCCAAAAGAAGAAAAGTCTCCCGAAACTGATTCAAATGACCCATTTTGGGCTCTGACATAGGCGCAGTCGAGCAGGCTTCCTGCTCCCGCCGTAGAGCTCTCGGAGAGCTTTCAATGGTATATTGTACGCCGCGTAAGTCCTTACGGATCAAAAGTTATGGGCACCGGAGCGACGGATACCTGGTCACAAGCCCCTTGCCCTCGGTTTGCTGGCCCAGCCTCTACGTGAAGTGAAGTTGTCTTACCCAAGGTGCCATGGAATTCGGTAATAGAAACGTGATGGATTAGGTTGCCGTCCTTTTCGCGGCTCACGACATACAATCCGAGACGAAAAAAACATCACAAAAGAAGAAAATTATTTCAAAATCGATGAAAACATTCGATTTTGGGCTCCGAAAACCGGCGCTGCAAAGCAGTCTTGCTGCCCCCATCGTAGAGCACTCGGAGAGCATTCCAACGGTATGCTGTGCGCCGCATAATTCCTTACGGATCAAAAGTTATGGGCACCGGAGCGACGGATACCTGGTTACAATCCCTACGGTCTTGGTTTGCGGTTCAAGCCTCTACGTAAAGTGAAGTTGTCTTGCCCTAGGTGTTGTAGAATTCGGTAATAGAAATGTAATGGATTAGGTTGTCATCTTTTTCAAGGCGCAGCCGAGCATGCTTGCTGCCTTTTCGTAGAGCTCTCGGAGAGCTTTCCAACGGTATGTTGTACGCCGCGTAACTCTTTACAGATCAAAACCTATGGGCACCGGAGTGACAAATACCTGGTCACAAGCCCCACGCCCTCGGTTTATGGGCCGGGGCCTCTACGTGAAGCGAAGTTGTCTTGCCCAAGGTGCCGTGGGATTCAGTAATAGAAATATGATGGATTATGTTGTCGTCCTTTTCTCGGCTCACGACGTACGATCCGGGATTAAAAAACATCGCAAAAGAAGAAAGGTGTCCCAAAACTAATGAAAATGTTCAATTTTTAACTTTGAAAACAGGCGCATCCGAATAGGCTTGAAGCTCACGTCGTAGAGCTCCCGGAGAGCTTTCCAACGGTATGTTGTACGCCACGTAACTCCTTACGGATCAAAAGTTATGAGCACCTGAGCGACGGATACCTGGTCATAAGCCCCACGCCCTCGGTTTGCGGGCCCAGCCTCTACGTAAACCAAAGCTGTCTTGCCCAAGATGCCATGGGATTCTGTAATAGAATTGTGATGGATTAGGTTGTCATCCTTTTCGCGGCTCACAACGTACGATCTGGGATGGAAAAATAGCGAAAAAGAAGAAAAGTGTCCCGAAACTGATAAAAATGTTCGATTTTGGACTTCAAAAACTAGCGCAGCCGGGCATGCATCTTGCCCTCGTCGTAGAGCTCTCGAAGAGCTTTCTAACGGTATGTTGTGCACCGCGTAACTTCTTACGGATCAAAAGTTATGGGCACCAGAGCGACGGATACCTGGTCACAAGCCCCACGCCCTCGGTTTACGGGCCCAGCCTACGTGAAGTGAAGTTGTCTTGCCTAAGGTGCCATGGGATTCGGTAATAGAAATGTGATGGATTAGGTTGTCGTCCTTTTCGCTGCTCACAACATACGATCCTAGACGGAAAAACAGCACAAAAGAAGAAAATTGTCCTAAAATTGATTTAAACGTTCGATTTTGGGCTCCAAAAATAGGCCCATCCAAGCAGGTTTACTGCCACTATCGTAGAGCTCTCGGAGAGCTTTCCAATGGTATGCTTTACGCCACGTAACTCCTTATGGATCAAAAGTTATGGACAACGGAGCGATGGATACCTGGTCACATGCCCCACGCCGTCGGTTTGTAGGCGCATCCTCTACGTGAAGCGAAGTTGTCTTGCACAAGGTGTCGTGGGATTCGGTAATAAAAATGTGATGGATTAGGTTGTCGTCCATTTCGCGGCTAACGACGTACGATCCGTGACGAAAAAATAGCAAAAAAGAAGAAAATTGTCTTGAAACTGATGAAAACATTCGATTTTGGGCTTCGAAAATAGGCGCAGCTGAGCAGGCCTGCTACCCATGTCGTAGAGCTCTCGGAGAAATTTCTAACGGTATGTTGTGCGCCGCATAACTCCTTACGGATCAAAAGTTATGGGCACCGGAGCGACAGATATCTGGTCACAAGCCCTATGCCCTCGGTTTGCGGCCCAACCACTACGTGAAGTAAAGTTGTCTTGCCAAGGTGCCATGGATTCTGTAATAGAAAAGTGATGGATTAGGTTCATCCTTATCTCGGCTCACGACGTACGATTCAGGACAGAAAAACAGCGCAAAAGAAGAAAAGTTTCCTGAAACTATTGAAAACATTCAATTTTGGGCTCTGAAAATAGGCACAGCTGGGTGGGCTTGTTATCCCCATCGCAGAGCTCTCAGAGAGCTTTCCAACGGTATGTTGTGCACTTCTAACTCCTTACGGATCAAAAGTTATGGGCACCGGAGCGACGGATATCTGGTCACAAGCCCCACACTCTCAGTTTGTGGGCCCAACCACTACGTGAAGTAAAGTTGTCTTTCCCAATGTGTCATGGGATTCTGTAATAGAAATGTGATGGATTAGGTTGTCATCCTTATCTCGACTCACGACGTACGATTTAGTACGAAAAAACAGCGCAAAAGAAGAAAAGTTTCCCGAAACTGTTGAAAATGTTCAATTTTGGGCTCTGAAAATAGGCACAGCTGGGTAGGCTTGTTATCCCCATCGCAGAGCTCTCGGAGAGCTTTCCAACGGTATGCTGTGCGCCACGTAACTCCTTATGGATAAAAAGTAATGGGCACTGGAGCGACGGATACTTGGTCACAAGCCCCACGCCCTCGGTTTGCAGGCCCAGCCTCTACGTGAAGCGAAGTTGTCTTGCCCAAGGTGGCGTGGGATTCGGTAATAGAAATGTGATGGATTAGATTGTCATCCTTTTCGCGGCTCACGACGTACGGTCAGGGACAGAAAAACAGCGCAAAAGAAGAAAAGTGTCCCAAAACTGATGAAAACGTTCGATTTTGGACTCCAAAAATAGGCTCATCCAAGCAGGCTTGATGCCCACGTCGTAGAGCTCTCGAAGAGATTTCCAACGGTATGCTGTGCACCGCGTAACTCCTTATAGATCAAAAGTTATAAGCACCGGAACGACAAATATCTGGTCCCAAACCCCGCGCCCTCGGTTTGCGAGCCCAGCCTCTACGTGTCACGCCCCAACCCGACCTATAGAGGTTAGACTAGGGAGTGATCTAACATTCAAGTCATTTCACGTACTTAATTGTTCATGAAGATTTAACACATAATGTTTAGCCTAAACTCCATAAATTCTTCAGAAAACCGGCAGCATAACGACTATAATTGGGCTCTTTAGTTTGACCTAATTCTCTAAACGCCTCAAAACTTTCAATCTCAAGTTCATTTCCAACTAAGGTTACTATTTATCACCAATCGAGGTGCCTACTAGTTATCTCGAAGCCTCGTTTGACTAATAACCTAGCATGATACTATGTCTCGTTTATTTGTCAATCTAGTTATACCGGTACCTGTTGATCTTAGCTTAACAATGAGTACCTGCTTAAGATTGGATAAATTCATTTTACTTAACTCTTATCTAGTACTTCATAAGTCTGTGATAGTTACTAAACCAAAGTAGCGATAGCAGAATGACCAGAAGAGTGTGTACCTAGTTATGATCAGTACAAGCCAAAATTAGACCCCAAATTACAACGGGGGTCATTTACAATACAACAACAAGTAACATAAGAAATAGTCTTCAAGCAACATATCGTTCATAAAATGGCCATAGTCAAGTAAGGCACGTAGGGTAAGCAATCATTCCAAGGAGTCATCAATAGGCACGTTATCCTCGGGTACCTGTTCCTAGTCCTTCTTCACCTGAGATAATAAAAGAGGGTGAGTCCTTATGAACTCAGCGAGGGGGAACAAGAAATAAATTTTGAAACTCTTTTTTCGGTTAACTTATGAAAAACCCCTTTTTGAAAACATGTCACGTATTACAAGTAAGAAGGTACGCAAGTATAAAAATCAAATTGAGCAACAGATACAATTACCAATCATTTCAAGGATACGGTGAGCATTTGCTCTCAATATCAATTTCGATACGATTGTTGCGGCCGACTTCAATAATCCACTTATCGCTCCCATTTGGGTGTACTCCGGATGTACCCCGAAAATCTACGACCCAACTCTCCGATGGTGGAATGCCAAGCGAGAGAGAGAATTGGACCATGGTAGTCATGGTAGCACCGGAAAGCCCGATGCCACCCGGCGTGTGTGAAACGCTACCATGCCACAATGAAAGGTTGCAACCTTGTATACATTGCACATTTATAACATTTAACATATCACATTAGGAGGACAACAAAGTAGGTTGCCTCCGAGCAGTTATAAGATCGCACGTTGACAAGTAAACACACAAGGCACGCTATGACAGGTAATTTCACTTGTAAGGCACATGGAGTTACATGAATATTAAACGGACAGCCATGTAACACATGTGAATCAATTCATATAACTCATTTCGGGGTTCACGCAATCAAATAATAAGGTCATACAACATGCAATGACATCTACGTGGGACCGGGTACAAGAAAGGTCTACTTGTCAACATGTAATCATTGGAATCACATTTAGGGCTATAAGGGCAACTACGGGCAGCCCCCTAATTACGTAATTAGACATGATAACCATAGGATCAACACTTAGCGCGTTTTCATAGTCACTAGGGTTTCAATTCATGCTTACCCGTGCGATTAAGCCACAAGTTGTCACGTAATTAAACTCAAGCCATGCATCAATTAATTAAAACACCCTCAATTATCCAAAACAGTCCACACAACATCCAAGTGCCACAATCCCAAGCATTTAATACAATGAGAGAAGTTACAATAATTTTCAAAGCATATCACTAAACAAAAATCTCACTGCAATGGTCTGTTTTTCCACAATTATTTAGACAAGCAAACAATCTCCAATTGTCATGCCCCAACCCGGCCTATAAAGGTTAGACTAGGGTGTGATCTAACATTCAAGTCATATCACATACTTAACCGTTTATGAAGGTTTAACACTTAACATTTTGGCCTAAACTCCACAAATTCTCCGGAAAATCGGCAGCATAACGGTTGTAATTGGGCTCCTTAGTTTGACCTAATTCTCTAATCGCCTTAAAATTTACAATCTCAAATTCATTTCCAACTAAGATTACTATTTATCATCAATTGAAACGCCTACTAATTATCTTGAAGTCTCGTTTGATTAATAACCTAGCATGATGCTATGTCTTGTTTGTTTGTTTGTCCTCGTTACAGAAGTACCTGTTGATCTTAGCTTAACAATGGGTATCTGCTTAAGATTGGATAGGTTCATTTTACTTAGTCCTTACCGATACTTCATAATCCTATAATAGATACTAGCCAGAATCGAAAGCAAAACGACCATAGTAGTGTCGGTCTAGTTATTATCAGTACAAGCCAAAATTAGACCCCAAATTACAACGGGAGTCTTTTACATTACAAACATCAAGCAACATGAAAAGAAATAGTCTTCAAGCAATATAGTGTTCACAAATGGCCATAATCAAGCAAAGCACATACGACAGACAATCATTCCAAGGAATCATCGTTAGGCACGTCGTCCTCGGGTACCTGTTCTTGATCTTCTTCACCTGAGATGATAAAAGATGGTGAGTCCTTATGAACTCAGCGAGGGGGAACAAGAAATAGGTTTTGAAACTCATTTTCTAGTTCAACTTATGAAAACCCTTTTTGCAAGCATAAATATATCACAAGTAAGTACATAACATGATATAAAATAAAAAGAACACAATTACTCATCTTTCCTCCCCGAGGTCCTCTAGGAACCAAGCGAGAGTACTTATATATATAGTGAAAAGGATACGATGAGCTTTTGCTCTCAGTTCAGTTCCAGTATCAGTTGTTGCGGCTGACTTCAAATCATCCCGTTATCACACCAAATGAGTGTACTCTGGATGTAACCCAAAATCCTATGACCTAACTCTCCGAGGAAGTCTAGCCCCCAAGCGAGAGAGGAAATTGGACAATGGTAGTCACGGTTGCACCGGCAAGCCCGATGCCGCCCGGTGTGCGTGAACGCTACCACGCCAGAATGAAAGGTTGCAACCTTGTATGCAATGCACATTTATGACATTTAATATATCATATTAGGAGGACAACAAAGTAGGTTGCCTCCGAGCAGTCATAAGATTGCACATTGATAAGTAAACAAGCGAGGCACGATAAGACAAGTAATTTCACTTGAAAGGCACATGGAGTTATATGAACATTAAACGGGCAGCCATGTAATGCACGTAAATCAAGTCATATAACTCATTTCAAAGTTCATGTAATCAAATAATAAGATTATTCATCATGCAACGGCATCTACGAGGGACCGGATGCAAGAAAAGCCTACTTATCAGCATGAAATCATCGAAATCATATTTAGGGCTATAAGGGAAACTACGGGCAGCCTACTAAACACATAATCCAACACAACATCTAAAGGATCAACACTTAGCAAATTCACCTAGTTACTAGGGTTCCAATTCGTGCTTACCCGTGCGATTAAGCCCCAAGTCATCTCAAAATCAATCTCAAGCCATGCATCGATTAATTCAAACACCTTCAAGTATTCAAAAAAATCCACACAACATCCCAATGCCACAATCCCAAGAATTTAATACAACAAGAGAAGCTACAATAATTTTTCTAAGCATATCACTAAGTGAAACCCTCACTGC
Organism: Budorcas taxicolor; assembly: GCF_023091745.1. Classification (NCBI taxonomy): domain Eukaryota; kingdom Metazoa; phylum Chordata; class Mammalia; order Artiodactyla; family Bovidae; genus Budorcas; species Budorcas taxicolor. The sequence continues at coordinate 11,749 of NW_026292774.1, read as the reverse complement.
AATGAGCTGTTTTCTCACAATCATTAAGACAAGCAAACAATCTCCAATTCTAGTGAATAAGATGTCAAATTAAATTTTAAGAAGTTAACTAAATTCAGAAACAAACCTCGCATCATTTGGAGTTCGGGTTCAATAGTTATAGCCAAAACAGTGAGATTGCTCAAAACTGTTCAGATTTGCACACATTTCAGTACTTGTCGTTTTGAGGTCTTTAGGGTTAGATTTAGCCTTAGTCCATTTCTGACAAAAATGTCCAGAACTGAAAAATATAGCATCACACCAAATTTCATGCATTTTTGATATCATTTACTAAGTAAAAACTGGTTCGTTCTACAAGGTCAGTGAATCTGCCAAAACCTGCTTCATTTTTCCAGATTTTCCAGATTTGGACACATTTCAATGATTTGCCATTTTGAGGACCTTAGAGTCAAAAATAGCTTTGGCCTATTTCATGGAAAAATGTTCAGAACTGGTAAAACTAGTTACCTACTAATTTTCACACATTTTCAACATCATCTACCTAGCCAAAATCACCTCGCACCGACAAGACAGAAAGCTGTCACATGCACGATTTCATCTATCATCACATTCTAGCCCAAAATCTTGCCATGCATGGTTGTAAAAGCTTATGAACACACATATATCTCAAGTACAGAAGCAAATATAAACATTTAAGAGCATGCATGTGTTTTTTTTTGAAAGATTTTCAAGAAGTTTTAGCCCTCACCTTAGCAAAACAACAAGAAGATGCACAAGACTCTTGGTGAACCACAAAGTTGATCTTCTTCCTTGCTTAGCCGAGACACCACTCCATTTTCTCTATTTTTCCTAGCTTAGTGACCAAGTTCTTAGTAGGTGCATGTGGTTAGAACAAGAAGAAAAGAAATGTAAGCTAGAAAATTCACCTAAGCCGAAATGGATGTTCAATAAGCTTGCATGTGTGTTTCTTGCAACCTAGCTTGCTTAGTCGAGCTCCCTAGCTTCTTGCTTGCCTTGATAATCATGGAGTGATGAAGATAAGCTATGGAGTATAAGAACTCAGCTAAAGCCGAGAGAGAGAGAGAGAAGAATGAGAGGGAGAGAGAGAAATGTGAGGAAATGAGAGAAATGAAAGAAAAAAAATGAAAGCCTTGCAAATGACGAAGCATGTGTCGGCCTTGGGCATAGAAATTTCAGATTTGTGTCTTCAAGAAGCATGGTTTTTGAGTTTCCTAGAATGGGCAAGGAGCTTATGTCGAGATTGGGAGCTTTGAAGAGGTCTTTGAGCTAATTTTTTTTGCATTTGTGTCATAGAATTGTCATAGCATGTTTGAGGAATAAATTGAATTATGCAAGCAAGCACAAAAGCTCACAAGGTGGTCGGCTAAGGCATAAAAAATCTGAATCTTTGTCATCTTTTGAGTTTTATTTAATTGTGTGTTTGAAAGTGCAAAAGAATAAGGAATGTCTAGCTTTTTGTGAGATTTTGTCTTCTAGTGGGTTGAATTAGAGATTTAATATTAGTTAGTGGAATTTGTAGGATTAATTATTGATCTAGTACTTCATGTAAGATGTTTTTTTGATTAACGTGAGGGCATACTTTCCTAGGTCTAGGGCACGCACTACGAGGTAAGGCACGAACTATGAGACGAATGCACATTTTCCAAGTAAATGCGCGCAACCCTAAATGAATGCATGTAGTTCAATGTAAGGCACATAAAACGAAACACGATTCTTAAACCTAGGTCAAGGCACGTAAATCTAGGTTAGGGCATATGAAACGAGGAATTGCACGCAAATTGAGGTCGGGCCTCACACCAACTCGAGTGAGAAAAATGTCAAATTAAAGCTTAAGGAGTGAACTAAATCCAGAAACAAACCTCGCATCATTTGGAGTTCGGGTTCAAGAGTTATAGCCAAAACCGTGAGACTACGCAAAGTTGTCCAGATTTGTGCACATTTCAATACTTGTCATTTTTGAGGACCTTAGGGTCCAATTTAGCCTTAGTCTATTTCTGAAAAAAAATGTCCAGAACTAAAAAATATGGCAACCTACCAAATTTCATGAATTTAAGATATCAATTGCTAAGTCAAAACTGGTTCGTTCTACAAGGACAATGAACTGCCAAAAACCTGCTTCATTTTCCAGACTTTCCAGATTTTCCAGATTTAGACACCTTTCGATGTTTTGCCATTTTGGAGACCTTAGATTCAAAATTGGCCTTGGCCTATTTCTATGAAAAATTCTCAAAACTGGCAAAACTAGTCACCTACCAATTTTCACGCATTTTCAACATCATTTACTAGGTCAAATTCACTTCACTCCAACAAGTCAGAAAACTGCCATTTACGCGATTTCACCTATCTTCAAATTCTAGCCAAGTATTTTGCCATGCATGGTTACAAAAGCTCATGTGCACACACATACCATAAGTACAGAGGTAAAAATAGACATATGAAGGCATGCATGTGGATTTCGAAAGCTTTTAAAAAGGATTAACCCTCACCTTAGCAACTTTATCAACAAAGGATGCTCAAAACTCTTGGAGATGCACAAATGGTGTTCTCTCCTTGTTTGGCCGAGGGATATTTATTGATTTCCTTAATTCCTAGCTAAGTTACCATGTCCTTAGTATGTGCATGTGGTTAGAACAAAAAGGAAATGAAATAGAAGCTATCAACATACCTAAGGGCCGAATGAGTGTTCTATGAGCTTGCATGCATGTTTCTTTGCTTCTAGCTTGCTTGGTCGAGTTCCTTAGTGGCTTGAACGTCTTGATGAACCTTAGGATGATGAGCTTAGGCTATGGAGACTAAAATTGCAGCCAAGGCCGAGAGAGAGAGAGGAAATGAGAGAGTGAGAGAATGAGAGAAAGAAATGAAAAGCTTTGAAGAGTTTTGATGCTTTGAATGCATGTGTCGGCTATGGGCTTGCAAAATTCTGATTTTTGTGTCTTCAAGAGAATGTTTTGAATCATCTTAGCATGGGCAATTGAGTGTGTAGAGAATGTGGAGCTTTGGTTTCATTTTTTATGCATTTTTTGAAGTGATTTGTCATAGTTTGTCTTGGAATGATTTTTGAAATTGCAAAGCATGCCAATCTCTTCACATGGTCGGCCAAAGCATTGCTCAATTCTGAATTTTTGTCATGTTTTGAGCATTATTTAATTGAGTGTGCTTGGAACATGCAAAAAGAATGAAGAATAAAGAATAGGAATGTTTAGCTTTTTGTGAGATTTTGTCTCCTAGTGCATTGACTTAGCATTTTAATATTAGTTACTGGAATTTGTAGGATTAATTAATGATCTAGTACTTCGTGTAAGATGCTTTCTTGATTAGCGTGTGGGCACACTTTCCTAGGTTTAGGGCATGCACTACGAGGTAAGGTACGAACTACGAAATGAATGCACGCAACCCCAAATGAATGCACGTAATTCGATGCAAGGCACATAAAACGAAACACGACTCTTAAACCTAGGTCAAGGCATGCAAATCTAGGTTAGGGCACACGAAATAAGGTATCGCACGTAAATCGAGGTCGGGCCTCACACTACATGATGTGAAGTTGTCTTGCCCAAGGTGCCGTGGGATTCAATGATCGAAATGTGATGGATTAGGTTGTCGTTATTATTGGGGTTCACGACGTACAATCCAAGATGAAAAAATAGCGCAAAAAAAGAAAAGTGTACCGAAACTGATGAAAATGTTCAATTTTGGACAACGAAAATAGGTGCAGCCGAGCAGGCTTGCTGCCTCTGTCGTAGAGCTCTCGGAGAGCTTTTTAACGCTATGTTGTACACTGCGTAACTCCTTACAGATACCTAGTCACCAACCCTACGCCCTCGGTTTGCGGGCCTAGCCTCTACGTGAAGTGAAGTTGTCTTGCCCAAGGTGCCATAGGATTCGGTAATAAAAATTTGATGGATTAGGTTGTCATCCTTTTCGAGGCTCACGACATACGATCCGAGATGAAAAAACAGCGCAAAAGAAGAAAAGTATCTCGAAATTGATGAAAACGTTTGATTTTGGGCTCCAAACATGGGCGCAGGCGAGCAGGATCAATGCTCCCATCGTGGAGCTCTAGGAGAGCTTTCCAACGGTATGTTGTGCGCCGTATAACTCCTTACGAATCAAAAGTTATGGGCACCAGAGCGACGGATACCTGGTCACAAGCCCCACGCTCTCGGTTTGCGGGCCCAGCCTCTACGTGAAGTGAAGTTGTCTTGCCCAACGTGTCATGGGATTCGGTAATAGAAATGTGATGGATTAGGTTGTCGTCCTTTTTGCGGCTCACGACGTACGATCCAAGACGAAAAAACAGCGCAAAAAAAGAAAAGTGTATCGAAACTAATGAAAATGTTTGATTTTGGACAATGAAAATAGGCACAGTCGAGCAGGCTTGCTGCCCTGTCTGATACCTGTTCACAAGCACCACGCCCCCGGTTTGTGTGTCCAACCTCTACGTGAAATGAAGTTTTCTTGCCCAAGGTGCCATGGGATTTGGTTCTAAAAACGTGATGGATTAGGTTGTCGTCCTTATCGCAGCTCACGACGTACGATTCGGGCCGAAAAAATAACATAAAAGAAGAAAAGTGTCCCGAAACTGTTGAAAACGTTCAATTTTGGACTTCGAAACCAGGCGCAGGGAGCAGGCTTGTTGTCCCCGTCGTAGAGCTCTCGGAGAGCTTTCCATCGGCATGCTGTGCACAGCGTAACTCCTTACGGATCAAAAGTTATGGGCAATGGGGCGAAGGATACCTATTCACAAGCACCATGCCCTCGATTTGCGGGCCCAGCCTCTACGTGAAAAGAAGTTGTCTTGCCCAATATGCCGTGGGATTTGGTAATAGAAATGTGATGGATTAGGTGTCGTTCTTTCGGCAGCTCACGACGTACAATCCGGGACAGAAAAACATAGCAAAACAAGAAAAGTGCCCCGAAACTATTGAAAACGTTCGATTTTGGACTCCAAAAATAGGTGCATCCGAGAAAGCTTGATGTCCACGTCGAAGAGCTCTTGGAGAGTTTTCCAACGATATGTTGTGCACCACGTAACTCCGTACAGATCAAAAGTTATGAGCACCGGAGCGACGGATATTTGGTCACAAGCCCCACGCCCCTCGGATTGCGGGCCCAGCCTCTATGTGAAGTAAGTTGTCTTGCCTAAGGTGCCATGGGATTCAGTAATAGAAATGTGATGGATTAGGTTGTTGTCATTATCACGTCTCACGACGTACGATCCGGCACGAAAAAACAGCGCAAAAGGAGAAAAACTATCCCTAAAGTAATGAAAGTGTTCAACGCTCCGAAAGTAGGCGCAACCAAGCAGGCTTCCTGCCCCCATCGTAGTGCTCTCGAAGAGCCTTCCAACGGTATGCTGTGCGCCGCGTAACTCCTTAAAGATCAAAAGTTATGGGCACCGGAGCGACGGATACCTGGTCATAAACCCCACGCCCTCAGTTTGCAGGCCCAGCCTCTACATGAAGTGAAGTTGTCTTTCCTAAGGTGCCATGGGATTCGGTAATAGAAATGTGATGGATTAGGTTGTCGTCCATTTCGCGGTACGCGACATACGATCCGGGACAGAAAAATAGTGCAAAAGAAGAAAAGTCTCTCGAAACTGATGAAAACATTCAATTTTGGGCTACGAAAATAGGCATAGCTGAGCAGGCTTGCTGCCCTTATCATAGAGCTCTCGGAGAGCTTTCCAACGGTATCCTGTACGCCGCGAAACTCCTTACGGATGAAAAGTTATGGGCACCGGATGACAGATACCTGGTCACAAGCCCCACAGCCACGGTTTGAGGGCCCAGCCTCTACGTGAAGTGAAGTTGTCTTCCCAAGGTGTCGTGGGATTCGATAATAGAAATGTGATGGATTAGGTTGTTGTCCTTTTCGCGACTCACGACGTACGATCCGGGACGGAAAAATAGCACAAAACAATAAAAGTGTCCCAAAATTGATGAAAACATTCAATTTTGTCTATGAAAATAGGCGCAACTGAGAAGGCATGATGCCCACATCGTAAAGGTTTCAGAGAGCTTTCCAATGATATGTTGTGCGCCCCGTAACTCCGTACGGATCAAAAGTTATGAGCACCGGAGTGACAGATATCTGGTCACAAGCCTCACGCCCTCGGATTGCGGGCCCAGCCTCTACGTGAAGTGAAGTTGTCTTGCCCAAGGTGTCGTGGGATTCAGTAATAGAAATGTGATGGATTAGGTTGTCGTCATTATCGCGGCTCACGACGTACGATCCAGGATGGAAAAATAGCGCAAAAGAAAAAAAGTGTCTCAAAACTTATGAAAATGTTCAATTTTATGTTCCGAAAATAGGTGCAGCCAAGCAGGCTTCCTGCCCCCCGTCGTAGAGCTCTCGGAGAGCTTTTCAATGGTATGTTGTGCACCGCGTAACTCCTTATGGATCAAAAGTTATGGGCACCGGAACGACGGATACCTTGTCACAAACCCCACGCCCTAGGTTTGTGGGCCCATCTTCCACGTGAAGTTAAGTTGTCTTGCCCAAGGTGCCATGGGATTCAGTAATAGAAATGTGATGGATTAGGTTGTCATCCTTTTCGCGGCTCACGACATACGATCCGAGACGGAAAAACAGTGCAAAAGAAGAAAAGTATCCTGAAATTGATGAAAATGTTCAATTTTAGGCTCTGAAAAAAGGCGCAGTCGAGCAGGATCGCTGCCCCCCGCCGTGGAGTTCTTGGAGAGCTTTCCAACGGTATGCTGTGCACTGCGTAACTCCTTACGGATCAAAAGTTATGGGCACCGGAGCGACGGATACCTGGTCACAAGCCCCACGCTCTCGTTTTGCTGGCCCCCGCCTCTACGTGAAGTGAAGTTGTATTTCCCAAGGTGTAGTGAGATTCGGTAATAGAAATGTGATGGATAAGGTTGTCGTCCTTTTCGCGGCTCACGACGTACGATCCGGGATTATAGGGTAAAAGAAGAAAAGTGTACCGAAATTGATGAAAATATTCGATTTTGGACAACAAAAATATGAGCAACTGAGCAGGCTTGCTGCCTCTATCGTAGAGCTCTCGGAGAGATTTCCAACGGTATGCTGTACGCCGCGTACCTCCTTACGGATCAAAATTTATGGGCATCGGAGAGGCGAATATCTGGACACAAGCCCCACGCATTCGGTTTGTCGGCCTATCCTCTACGTGAAGTGAAGTTGTCTTGCACAAGGTGCCGGGGGATTCAGTAATAGAAATGTGATGGATTTAGTTGTCGTCCATTTCGCGGCTCACGATGTACGATCCGGGACGAAAAAATAGCGCAAAAGAATAAAAGTGTTCTAAAATTGATGAAAACGTTCGATTTTGGGCTCCAAAAATGGGTGCAGCCAAATAGGCTTGTTTCCCCCGTCGTAGAGCTCTCGAAAAGCTTTCCAACGATATGCTGTGCGCCGCGTAACTCCTTACGGATCGAAATTTATAGGCATCGGAGTAACGGATACCTGGTCACAAGCTCCACACCTACAGTTTGTGGGCCCAGACTCCACGTGAAGTGAAGTTGTCTTGGCCAAGTTGCCATGGAATTCGGTAATAGAAATGTAATGGATTAGGTTGTCGTCCTTATGCGGGTCATAACGTACAATCCGGGATGGAAAAACAGCGCAAAACAATAAAAGTATCATAAAACTGATGAAAACATTCGATTTTGGACTCTAAAAACAGACGCAGCTGAGAAGGCTTGATTCCCATGCCGTAGAGCTCTTGGAGAGCTTTCCAACGGTATGCAGTGCGCTGCGTAACTCCATACGGATCAAAAGTTATGAACACCGGATCGACGGATATCTGGTCACAAGCCCCACGCCCTCGGATTGGGGGCCCAGCCTCCACGTGAAGTGAAGTTGTCTTGCCCAAGGTGCCGTGGGATTCAGTAATAGAAATGTGATGGATTAGGTTATCGTCATTATCATGACTCACGACGTACGATCCGAGACGAAAAAACAGCACAAATGAAGAAAATTATCCCAAAACTGATGAAAATTTTGGATTTTGGGCTCCGAAAATAGGGACAGCCGAGTAGGATTCCTAACCCTGTCATAGAGCACTCGAAGAGCTTTCCAACGGTATGCTGTGCGCCGCGTAACTCCTTACGGATCAAAAGTTATGGGCACCGGAGTGACAGATACTTGGTCACAAGCCCCATGCCCTCGGTTTGTGGGCCCATCCTCTACGTGAAGTGAAGTTGTCTTGCACAAGGTGCAGTCGGATTCGGTAATAGAAATGTGATGGATTAGATTGTCGTCCATTTCGCGGCTCACGTCGTATGATCCGGGACGGCAAAACAGCGCAAAAGAAGAAAAGTGTCCCAAAACTGATGAAAATGTTCAATTTTGTGGTCAGAAAATAGGTGTAGCCGAGCAGGCTTGTTGCCCCAGTCGTAGAGCTCTCGGAGAGCTTTCCAACAGAATGTTGTGCGCTGCGTAACTCCTTACGGATCAAAAGTTATGGGCATCGGAGCGACGAATACCTGTTCACAAGCACCACGCCCCCGGTTTGCGGGTCCAACCTCTACTTGAAATGAAGTTGTTTTGGCCAACGTGCCATGGGATTCGGTTATAGAAATGTGATGGATTAGGTTATCGTCCTTATCGCGGCTCACGACGTTGATTTGGGATCGAAAAACAACGCAAAAGAATAAAAGTATCCCGAAACTGTTGAAAACATTCAATTTTGGACTCCGAAAATAGGCGTAGGGAGCAGGCTTGTTGTCCCCATCGTAGAGCTCTCGGAGAGCTTTCCAACGGGATGCTGTGCACCGCGTAACACCTTACGGATCAAAAGTTATGGGCAATGGAGCGAAGGATACTTGTTCACAAGCACCATTCCCTCGATTTGCGGGCCCAGCCTCTACGTGAAGCGAAGCTGTCTTGCCCAAGGTGCCATGGGACTTGGTAATAGAAATGTGATGGCTTAGGTGTCGTCCTTTTCGCGGCTCACGACATACAATCTGGGACGAAAAAACATAGCAAAACAAGAAAAGTGTCACGAAACTGTTGAAAACGTTCGATTTTGGACTTCAAAAATAGGTGCTGCCGAGAAAGCTTGATGCCCCCCGTCGAAGAGCTCTTGGAGAGCTTTCTAACGGTATACTGTGTGCCACGTAACTCCATACGGATCAAAAGTTATGAGCACCGGAGCGACGGATATCTGGTCACAAGCCCCACACCCTTGGATTGCGGGCCCAGCCTCTACATGAATTGAATTTGTCTTGCCCAAGGTGCCATGGGATTCAATAATAGAAATTTGATGGATCTAGGTTGTCGTCATTATCGCGACTAACGACGTACGATCCGGCACGGAAAAATAGCGCAAAAGGAGAAAAGTATCCCTAAACTGATGAAAATATTCGATTTTGGGCTCCGAAAGTAGGCGCAGCCAAGCAGGCTTCCTACCCCCGTTGTAGTGCTCTCGAAGAGCTTTCCAACGATATGTTATGCGCCGCGTAACTCCTTAAAGATCAAAAGTTATGGGCACCGGAGCGACGGATACCTGGTCACAAACCCCACGCCCTCAGTTTGCAGGCCCAGCCTCTACATGAAGTGAAGTTGTCTTGCCCAAGGTGCCATGGGATTTGGTAATAGAAATGTGATGGATTAGGTTGTCATCCATTTCGCGGCTCACGACATACGATCCGGGACAGAAAAATAGTGCAAAAGAAGAAAAGTGTCCCGAAACTGATGAAAACATTCAATTTTGGGCTACGAAAACAGGCATAGCCAAGCAGGCTTGTTGTCCCTGTCATAGAGCTCTCGGAGAGCTTTCCAACGGTATGCTGTACGCCTCATAACTCCTTACGGATGAAAAGTTATGGGCACCGGAGCGACGGATACCTGGTCACAAGCCCCACGCCCTCGGTTTCTGGGCCCATCCTCTACGTGAAGTGAATTTGTCTTGCACAAGGTACTGTGGGATTCGGTAATAGAAATGTGATAATTAGGTTGTCGTCCATTTCGCGGTTCACGACGTACGATTCGGGATGGAAAAATAGCGCAAAAGAAGAAAAGTGTCTCGAAATCGTTGAAAACAATCAATTTTGGGCTCCGAAAATAGAAGCAGCCGAGCAGACAAGTTGTCCACATCGTAGAGCTCTCGGAGAGCTTTCCAACGGTATGTTATGCGCCGTGTAACTCCTTACGGATGAAAAGTTATGGGCACCGGAGTGACGGATACCTGGTCACAAGCCCCACACCCTCGGTTTGTTGGCCCATCCTCTACGTTAAGAGAAGTTGTCTTGCATAAGGTATAGTGGGATTTGGTAATAGAATTGTGATGGATAAGGTTGTCGTCCATTTCGCGGCTCACGACGTACGATCCGAGACAGAAAAATAACGCAAAAGAAGAAAAGTGTCCCAAAACTAATGAAAACGTTAGATTTTGGGCTCTAAAAACAGTCACAGCCGAGCAGGCTTGTTGCCCCCGTCGAACAGCTCTCGGTGAGCTTTCCAACGGTATTCTGTGCACTGCGATACACCTTACGGATCAAAAGTTATGGGCATCGGACGATGGATACCTAGTTACAAGCCCCACGCACACGGTTTGCGGGCCCAGCCTCTACGTGAATCGAAGTTGTCATGCCCAAGGTGTTATGGGATTCGGTAATAGAAATGTGATGGATTTGGTTGTCATCCTTTTTCCGGCTCACGACGTACGATCCGGGACAGAAAAATAGCGCAAAACAATAAAAGTGTCCCAAAATTGATGAAATCATTCAATTTTGTCTACGAAAATAGGCGCAGCTGAGAAGGCATGATGCCCACGTCGTGGAGGTCTCAGAGAGCTTTCCAACGGTATGCTGTGCGCCGTGTAACTCCGTACGGATCAAAAGTTATGAGCACTGGGGTGACAGATATCTGGTCACAAGCCGCACGCCCTCGGATTGCGGGCCCAGCCTCTACGTGAAGTGAAGTTGTCTTGCCCAAGGTGTCGTGGGATTCAGTAATAGAAATGTGATGGATTAGGTTGTCGTCATTATCACAGCTCACGACGTACGATCCGGGACGGAAAAGCAGCGCAAAAGAAAAAAAGTGTCTCAAAACTTATGAAAATGTTCAATTTTAGGCTCCGAAGATAGGTGCAGCCGAGCAGGCTTCCTACCCCCGTCTTAGAGCTCTCGGAGAGCTTTCCAACGGTATGTTGTGCGCCGCGTAACTCCTTACGGATCAAAAGTTATGGGCACCGGAACGACGGATACCTTGTCACAAACCCCACGCCCTAGGTTTATGGGCCCATCTTCCACGTGAAGTTAAGTTGTCTTGCCCAAGGTACCATGGGATTCAGTAATAGAGATGTGATGGATTAGGTTGTCATCATTTTTGCGGCTCACGACATTCGATCTGAGACGGAAAAACACTGCAAAAGAAGAAAAGTATCCCAAAATTGATGAAAATGTTCAATTTTGGGCTTTGAAAAAAGGTGCAGTCGAGCAGGATCGCTGCCCCAGCCGTGGAGTTCTCGGAGAGCTTTCCAACGGTATGCTGTACGCCGTGTAACTCCTTATGGATCAAAAGTTATGGGCACTGGAGCGACGGATACCTGGTCACAAGCCCCACGCTCTCGGTTTGCCGGCCCAGCCTCTACGGAAGTGAAGTTGTATTGCCCAAGGTGTCATGAGATTCGGTAATAGAAATGTGATGGATTAGGTTGTCGTCCTTTTCACGGCTTACGACGTACGATTCGGGATGAAAAAATTGGGTAAAAGAAGAAAATTGTACCGAAATTGATGAGAACGTTCGATTTTGG
>NW_026292773.1:0-41457 GCF_023091745.1 Budorcas taxicolor | reverse complement strand
AAAGAGTTCCCGGCGTTCCCGTCGCATCTCAAGAGGAGGCCCTCTCTACAGGAACGGCGAGAGGATCTCCAGGGTCGTGCCACCATTCCAAGAGTCCCCCAGATGTCTCAGTCCATTCCAGAGGAACCTCTTTTCCCTTCACCGGCTCGTCTTTCACGCCGAGGATCCACTCACACCAAGGTGGCACGTGGCACAGCCCTGTGGGAAAGCCTCGTGGGAAAGCCTCGAGGGACAGCCTCGAGGGAAAGCCACAGATCCCTTGATCCACGTGACAGGAAGCGTGACACTACTGCTGCAGCTCGGGAGGAAAGCGCACGTGCATGCCCCCACTCGAGACGAGGCCTGACTCCCCTGGGGAGACTCAGAAGCACCCCAAGATCCATGGCAACACTGGAGAGGAATCCTCAGGTTCCGGCCCCGACTCCACACAAGGACTGAGGCCCCGGCATGGACGGGAGAGGAATCCCGAGAGGTCCCCTAGCAACTCGCATGGGGACTGGCCTTTCCTGAGGCCACCAGAGCGGGTCCCTGAGGTCCCCGTCGTAACTCCAGAAGACCTGCCGCAACTCGAGAAAATCCAGGAGGTTCTCCCCTCCAGGCGAGATGAGGCCCATTTCCGCTGAGGCGTCTCGAGGCTGATCACACCTCACCTCTGCAACTTCGAAAGGGTCCTTCACACCCTTGGTGCAAATCAAGAAGTTCCCCGACCTAGCCGTCTCCACTCGAGAGGAATCACGAGGGTCCCGCCCACATCCAGAGGAGCCCCGTTTCCGCCTCGTAGCTCGAGATGAGGGATCCTTTCCCTGCTTCGTCGGGAAAGAGTTCCCGGCGTTCCCGTCGCATCTCAAGAGGAGGCCCTCTCAACAGGAACGGCGAGAGGAACTCCAGGGTCGTGCCACCATTCCAAGAGTCCCCCAGATGTCTCAGTCCATTCCAGAGGAACCTCTTTTCCCTTCACCGGCTCGTCTCTCACGCCGAGGATCCACTCACACCAAGGTGGCACGTGGCACAGCCCTGTGGGAAAGCCTCGTGGGAAAGCCTCAAGGGACAGCCTCGAGGGAAAGCCACAGATCCCTTGATCCACGTGACAGGAAGCGTGACACTACTGCTGCAGCTCGGGAGGAAAGCGCACGTACATGCCCCCACTCGAGACGAGGCCTGACTCCCCTGGGGAGACTCAGAAGCACCCCAAGATCCATGGCAACACTGGAGAGGAATCCTCAGGTTCCGGCCCCGACTCCACACAAGGACTGAGGCCCAGGCATGGAAGGGAGAGGAATCCCGAGAGGTCCCCTAGCAACTCGCTTGGGGACTGGCCTTTCCTGAGGCCACCAGAGCGGGTCCCTGAGGTCCCCGCCGTAACTCGAGAAGACCTGCCGCAACTCGAGAAAATCCAGGAGGTTCTCCCCTCCAGGCGAGATGAGGCCCATTACCGATGAGGCGTCTCGAGGCTGATCACACCTCACCTCTGGAACTTCGAAAGGCTCCTTCACACCCTTGGTGCAAATCAAGAAGTTCCCCGACCTAGCAGTCTCCACTCGAGAGGAATCACGAGGGTCCCGCCCACATCCAGAGGAGCCCCGTTTCCGCCTCGTAGCTCGAGATGAGGGATCCTTTCCCTGCTTCGTCGGGAAAGAGTTCCCGGCGTTCCCGTCGCATCTCAAGAGGAGGCCCTCTCAACAGGAAAGGCGAGAGGAACTCCAGGGTCGTGCCACCATTCCAAGAGTCCCCCAGATGTCTCAGTCCATTCCAGAGGAACCTCTTTTCCCTTCACCGGCTCGTCTTTCACGCCGAGGATCCACTCACACCAAGGTGGCACGTGGCACAGCCCTGTGGGAAAGCCTCGTGGGAAAGCCTCGAGGGCAGCCTCGAGGGAAAGCCACAGATCCCTTGATCCACGTGACAGGAAGCGTGACACTACTGCTGCAGCTCGGGAGGAAAGCGCACGTGCATGCCCCCACTCGAGACGAGGCCTGACTCCCCTGGGGAGACTCAGAAGCACCCCAAGATCCATGGCAACACTGGAGAGGAATCCTCAGATTCCGGCCCCGACTCCACACAAGGACTGAGGCCCCGGCATGGACGGGAGAGGAATCCCGAGATGTCCCCTAGCAACTCGCATGGGGACTGGCCTTTCCTGAGGCCACCAGAGCGGGTCCCTGAGGTCCCCGTCGTAACTCGAGAAGACCTGCCGCAACTCGAGAAAATCCAGGAGGTTCTCCCCTCCAGGCGAGATGAGGCCCATTTCCGCTGAGGCGTCTCGAGGCTGATCACACCTCACCTCTGGAACTTCGAAAGGGTCCTTCACATCCTTGGTGCAAATCAAGAAGTTCTCCGACCTAGCCGTCTCCACTGAGAGGAATCACGATGGTCCCGCCCACAACCAGAGGAGCCCCGTTTCCGCCTCGTAGCTCGAGATGAGGGATCCTTTCCCTGCTTCGTCGGGAAAGAGTTCCCGGCGTTCCCGTCGCATCTCAAGAGGAGGCCCTCTCTACAGGAACGGCGAGAGGATCTCCAGGGTCGTGCCACCATTCCAAGAGTCCCCCAGATGTCTCAGTCCATTCCAGAGGAACCTCTTTTCCCTTCACCGGCTCGTCTTTCACGCCGAGGATCCACTCACACCAAGGTGGCACGTGGCACAGCCCTGTGGGAAAGCCTCGTCGGAAAGCCTCGAGGGACAGCCTCGAGGGAAAGCCACAGATCCCTTGATCCACGTGACAGGAAGCGTGACACTACTGCTGCAGCTCGGGAGGAAAGCGCACGTGCATGCCCCCACTCGAGACGAGGCCTGACTCCCCTGGGGAGACTCAGAAGCACCCCAAGATCCATGGCAACACTGGAGAGGAATCCTCAGGTTCCGGCCCTGACTCCACACAAGGATTGAGGCCCCGGCATGGACGGGAGAGGAATCCCGAGAGGTCCCCTAGCAACTCGCATGGGGACTGGCCTTTCCTGAGGCCAGCAGAGCGGGTCCCTGAGGTCCCCGCCGTAACTCGAGAAGACCTGCCGCAACTCGAGAAAATCCAGGAGGTTCTCCCCTCCAGGCGAGATGAGGCCCATTTCCGATGAGGCGTCTCGAGGCTGATCACACCTCACCTCTGGAACTTCGAAAGGGTCCTTCACACCCTTGGTGCAAATCAAGAAGTTCTCCGACCTAGCCGTCTCCACTGAGAGGAATCACGAGGGTCCCGCCCACAACCAGAGGAGCCCCGTTTCCGCCTCGTAGCTCGAGATGAGGGATCCTTTCCCTGCTTCGTCGGGAAAGAGTTCCCGGCGTTCCCGTCGCATCTCAAGATGAGGCCCTCTCTACAGGAACGGCGAGAGGATCTCCAGGGTCGTGCCACCATTCCAAGAGTCCCCCAGATGTCTCAGTCCATTCCAGAGGAACCTCTTTTCCCTTCACCGGCTCGTCTTTCACGCCGAGGATCCACTCACACCAAGGTGGCACGTGGCACAGCCCTGTGGGAAAGCCTCGTGGGAAAGCCTCGAGGGACAGCCTCGAGGGACAGCCTCGAGGGAAAGCCACAGATCCCTTGATCCACGTGACAGGAAGCGTGACACTACTGCTGCAGCTCGGGAGGAAAGCGCACGTGCATGCCCCCACTCGAGACGAGGCCTGACTCCCCTGGGGAGACTCAGAAGCACCCCAAGATCCATGGCAACACTGGAGAGGAATCCTCAGGTTCCGGCCCCGACTCCACACAAGGACTGAGGCCCCGGCATGGACGGGAGAGGAATCCCGAGAGGTCCCCTAGCAACTCGCATGGGGACTGGCCTTTCCTGAGGCCACCAGAGCGGGTCCCTGAGGTCCCCGTCGTAACTCGAGAAGACCTGCCGCAACTCGAGAAAATCCAGGAGGTTCTCCCCTCCAGGCGAGATGAGGCCCATTTCCGCTGAGGCGTCTCGACGCGGATCACACCTCACCTCTGGAACTTCGAAAGGGTCCTTCACACCCTTGGTGCAAATCAAGAAGTTCTCCGACCTAGCCGTCTCCACTGAGAGGAATCACGAGGGTCCCGCCCACAACCAGAGGAGCCCCGTTTCCGCCTCGTAGCTCGAGATGAGGGATCCTTTCCCTGCTTCGTCGGGAAAGAGTTCCCGGCGTTCCCGTCGCATCTCAAGAGGAGGCCCTCTCTACAGGAACGGCGAGAGGATCTCCAGGGTCGTGCCACCATTCCAAGAGTCCCCCAGATGTCTCAGTCCATTCCAGAGGAACCCCTTTTCCCTTCACCGGCTCGTCTTTCACGCCGAGGATCCACTCACACCAAGGTGGCACGTGGCACAGCCCTGTGGGAAAGCCTCGTGGGAAAGCCTCGAGGGACAGCCTCGAGGGAAAGCCACAGATCCCTTGATCCACGTGACAGGAAGCGTGACACTACTGCTGCAGCTCGGGAGGAAAGCGCACGTGCATGCCCCCACTCGAGACGAGGCCTGACTCCCCTGGGGAGACTCAGAAGCACCCCAAGATCCATGGCAACACTGGAGAGGAATCCTCAGGTTCCGGCCCCGACTCCACACAAGGACTGAGGCCCCGGCATGGACGGGAGAGGAATCCCGAGAGGTCCCCTAGCAACTCGCATGGGGACTGGCCTTTCCTGAGGCCACAAGAGCGGGTCCCTGAGGTCCCCGTCGTAACTCGAGAAGACCTGCCGCAACTCGAGAAAATCCAGGAGGTTCTCCCCTCCAGGCGAGATGAGGCCCATTTCCGCTGAGGCGTCTCGAGGCTGATCACACCTCACCTCTGCAACTTCGAAAGGGTCCTTCACACCCTTGGTGCAAATCAAGAAGTTCCCCGACCTAGCCGTCTCCACTCGAGAGGAATCACGAGGGTCCCGCCCACATCCAGAGGAGCCCCGTTTCCGCCTCGTAGCTCGAGATGAGGGATCCTTTCCCTGCTTCGTCGGGAAAGAGTTCCCGGCGTTCCCGTCGCATCTCAAGAGGAGGCCCTCTCAACAGGAACGGCGAGAGGAACTCCAGGGTCGTGCCACCATTCCAAGAGTCCCCCAGATGTCTCAGTCCATTCCAGAGGAACCTCTTTTCCCTTCACCGGCTCGTCTTTCACGCCGAGGATCCACTCACACCAAGGTGGCACGTGGCACAGCCCTGTGGGAAAGCCTCGTGGGAAAGCCTCGAGGGACAGCCTCGAGGGAAAGCCACAGATCCCTTGATCCACGTGACAGGAAGCGTGACACTACTGCTGCAGCTCGGGAGGAAAGCGCACGTACATGCCCCCACTCGAGACGAGGCCTGACTCCCCTGGGGAGACTCAGAAGCACCCCAAGATCCATGGCAACACTGGAGAGGAATCCTCAGGTTCCGGCCCCGACTCCACACAAGGACTGAGGCCCAGGCATGGACGGGAGAGGAATCCCGAGAGGTCCCCTAGCAACTCGCATGGGGACTGGCCTTTCCTGAGGCCAGCAGAGCGGGTCCCTGAGGTCCCCGCCGTAACTCGAGAAGACCTGCCGCAACTCGAGAAAATCCAGGAGGTTCTCCCCTCCAGGCGAGAGGAGGCCCATTTCCGCTGAGGCGTCTCGAGGCTGATCACACCTCACCTCTGGAACTTCGAAAGGGTCCTTCACACCCTTGGTGCAAATCAAGAAGTTCCCCGACCTAGCCGTCTCCACTCGAGAGGAATCACGAGGGTCCCGCCCACATCCAGAGGAGCCCCGTTTCCGCCTCGTAGCTCGAGATGAGGGATCCTTTCCCTGCTTCGTCGGGAAAGAGTTCCCGGCGTTCCCGTCGCATCTCAAGAGGAGGCCCTCTCTACAGGAACGGCGAGAGGATCTCCAGGGTCGTGCCACCATTCCAAGAGTCCCCCAGATGTCTCAGTCCATTCCAGAGGAACCTCTTTTCCCTTCACCGGCTCGTCTTTCACGCCGAGGATCCACTCACACCAAGGTGGCACGTGGCACAGCCCTGTGGGAAAGCCTCGTGGGAAAGCCTCGAGGGACAGCCTCGAGGGAAAGCCACAGATCCCTTGATCCACGTGACAGGAAGCGTGACACTACTGCTGCAGCTCGGGAGGAAAGCGCACGTGCATGCCCCCACTCGAGACGAGGCCTGACTCCCCTGGGGAGACTCAGAAGCACCCCAAGATCCATGGCAACACTGGAGAGGAATCCTCAGGTTCCGGCCCCGACTCCACACAAGGACTGAGGCCCCGGCATGGACGGGAGAGGAATCCCGAGAGGTCCCCTAGCAACTCGCATGGGGACTGGCCTTTCCTGAGGCCACAAGAGCGGGTCCCTGAGGTCCCCGTCGTAACTCGAGAAGACCTGCCGCAACTCGAGAAAATCCAGGAGGTTCTCCCCTCCAGGCGAGATGAGGCCCATTTCCGCTGAGGCGTCTCGAGGCTGATCACACCTCACCGCTGCAACTTCGAAAGGGTCCTTCACACCCTTGGTGCAAATCAAGAAGTTCCCCGACCTAGCCGTCTCCACTCGAGAGGAATCACGAGGGTCCCGCCCACATCCAGAGGAGCCCCGTTTCCGCCTCGTAGCTCGAGATGAGGGATCCTTTCCCTGCTTCGTCGGGAAAGAGTTCCCGGCGTTCCCGTCGCATCTCAAGAGG
Organism: Budorcas taxicolor; assembly: GCF_023091745.1. Lineage (NCBI taxonomy): Eukaryota > Metazoa > Chordata > Mammalia > Artiodactyla > Bovidae > Budorcas > Budorcas taxicolor. The sequence continues at coordinate 34,884 of NW_026292773.1, read as the reverse complement.
AGGCCCTCTCAACAGGAACGGCGAGAGGAACTCCAGGGTCGTGCCACCATTCCAAGAGTCCCCCAGATGTCTCAGTCCATTCCAGAGGAACCTCTTTTCCCTTCACCGGCTCGTCTTTCACGCCGAGGATCCACTCACACCAAGGTGGCACGTGGCACAGCCCTGTGGGAAAGCCTCGTGGGAAAGCCTCGAGGGACAGCCTCGAGGGAAAGCCACAGATCCCTTGATCCACGTGACAGGAAGCGTGACACTACTGCTGCAGCTCGGGAGGAAAGCGCACGTACATGCCCCCACTCGAGACGAGGCCTGACTCCCCTGGGGAGACTCAGAAGCACCCCAAGATCCATGGCAACACTGGAGAGGAATCCTCAGGTTCCGGCCCCGACTCCACACAAGGACTGAGGCCCAGGCATGGACGGGAGAGGAATCCCGAGAGGTCCCCTAGCAACTCGCATGGGGACTGGCCTTTCCTGAGGCCAGCAGAGCGGGTCCCTGAGGTCCCCGCCGTAACTCGAGAAGACCTGCCGCAACTCGAGAAAATCCAGGAGGTTCTCCCCTCCAGGCGAGATGAGGCCCATTTCCGCTGAGGCGTCTCGAGGCTGATCACACCTCACCTCTGGAACTTCGAAAGGGTCCTTCACACCCTTGGTGCAAATCAAGAAGTTCCCCGACCTAGCCGTCTCCACTCGAGAGGAATCACGAGGGTCCCGCCCACATCCAGAGGAGCCCCGTTTCCGCCTCGTAGCTCGAGATGAGGGATCCTTTCCCTGCTTCGTCGGGAAAGAGTTCCCGGCGTTCCCGTCGCATCTCAAGAGGAGGCCCTCTCTACAGGAACGGCGAGAGGATCTCCAGGGTCGTGCCACCATTCCAAGAGTCCCCCAGATGTCTCAGTCCATTCCAGAGGAACCTCTTTTCCCTTCACCGGCTCGTCTTTCACGCCGAGGATCCACTCACACCAAGGTGGCACGTGGCACAGCCCTGTGGGAAAGCCTCGTGGGAAAGCCTCGAGGGACAGCCTCGAGGGAAAGCCACAGATCCCTTGATCCACGTGACAGGAAGCGTGACACTACTGCTGCAGCTCGGGAGGAAAGCGCACGTGCATGCCCCCACTCGAGACGAGGCCTGACTCCCCTGGGGAGACTCAGAAGCACCCCAAGATCCATGGCAACACTTGAGAGGAATCCTCAGGTTCCGGCCCCGACTCCACACAAGGACTGAGGCCCCGGCATGGACGGGAGAGGAATCCCGAGAGGTCCCCTAGCAACTCGCATGGGGACTGGCCTTTCCTGAGGCCACCAGAGCGGGTCCCTGAGGTCCCCGTCGTAACTCGAGAAGACCTGCTGCAACTCGAGAAAATCAAGGAGGTTCTCCCCTCCAGGCGAGATGAGGCCCATTTCCGCTGAGGCGTCTCGAGGCTGATCACACCTCACCTCTGGAACTTCGAAAGGGTCCTTCACACCCTTGGTGCAAATCAAGAAGTTCCCCGACCTAGCCGTCTCCACTCGAGAGGAATCACGAGGGTCCCGCCCACATCCAGAGGAGCCCCGTTTCCGCCTCGTAGCTCGAGATGAGGGATCCTTTCCCTGCTTCGTCGGGAAAGAGTTCCCGGCGTTCCCGTCGCATCTCAAGAGGAGGCCCTCTCAACAGGAACGGCGAGAGGAACTCCAGGGTCGTGCCACCATTCCAAGAGTCCCCCAGATGTCTCAGTCCATTCCAGAGGAACCTCTTGTCCCTTCACCGGCTCGTCTTTCACGCCGAGGATCCACTCACACCAAGGTGGCACGTGGCACAGCCCTGTGGGAAAGCCTCGTGGGAAAGCCTCGAGGGACAGCCTCGAGGGAAAGCCACAGATCCCTTGATCCACGTGACAGGAAGCGTGACACTACTGCTGCAGCTCGGGAGGAAAGCGCACGTGCATGCCCCCACTCGAGACGAGGCCTGACTCCCCTGGGGAGACTCAGAAGCACCCCAAGATCCATGGCAACACTGGAGAGGAATCCTCAGGTTCCGGCCCCGACTCCACACAAGGACTGAGGCCCCGGCATGGACGGGAGAGGAATCCCGAGAGGTCCCCTAGCAACTCGCATGGGGACTGGCCTTTCCTGAGGCCACCAGAGCGGGTCCCTGAGGTCCCCGTCGTAACTCGAGAAGACCTGCCGCAACTCGAGAAAATCCAGGAGGTTCTCCCCTCCAGGCGAGATGAGGCCCATTTCCGCTGAGGCGTCTCGACGCGGATCACACCTCACCTCTGGAACTTCGAAAGGGTCCTTCACACCCTTGGTGCAAATCAAGAAGTTCTCCGACCTAGCCGTCTCCACTGAGAGGAATCACGAGGGTCCCGCCCACAACCAGAGGAGCCCCGTTTCCGCCTCGTAGCTCGAGATGAGGGATCCTTTCCCTGCTTCGTCGGGAAAGAGTTCCCGGCGTTCCCGTCGCATCTCAAGAGGAGGCCCTCTCTACAGGAACGGCGAGAGGATCTCCAGGGTCGTGCCACCATTCCAAGAGTCCCCCAGATGTCTCAGTCCATTCCAGAGGAACCCCTTTTCCCTTCACCGGCTCGTCTTTCACGCCGAGGATCCACTCACACCAAGGTGACACGTGGCACAGCCCTGTGGGAAAGCCTCGTGGGAAAGCCTCGAGGGACAGCCTCGAGGGAAAGCCACAGATCCCTTGATCCACGTGACAGGAAGCGTGACACTACTGCTGCAGCTCGGGAGGAAAGCGCACGTGCATGCCCCCACTCGAGACGAGGCCTGACTCCCCTGGGGAGACTCAGAAGCACCCCAAGATCCATGGCAACACTGGAGAGGAATCCTCAGGTTCCGGCCCCGACTCCACACAAGGACTGAGGCCCCGGCATGGACGGGAGAGGAATCCCGAGAGGTCCCCTAGCAACTCGCATGGGGACTGGCCTTTCCTGAGGCCACAAGAGTGGGTCCCTGAGGTCCCCGTCGTAACTCGAGAAGACCTGCCGCAACTCGAGAAAATCCAGGAGGTTCTCCCCTCCAGGCGAGATGAGGCCCATTTCCGCTGAGGCGTCTCGAGGCTGATCACACCTCACCTCTGCAACTTCGAAAGGGTCCTTCACACCCTTGGTGCAAATCAAGAAGTTCCCCGACCTAGCCGTCTCCACTCGAGAGGAATCACGAGGGTCCCGCCCACATCCAGAGGAGCCCCGTTTCCGCCTCGTAGCTCGAGATGAGGGATCCTTTCCCTGCTTCGTCGGGAAAGAGTTCCCGGCGTTCCCGTCGCATCTCAAGAGGAGGCCCTCTCAACAGGAACGGCGAGAGGAACTCCAGGGTCGTGCCACCATTCCAAGAGTCCCCCAGATGTCTCAGTCCATTCCAGAGGAACCTCTTTTCCCTTCACCGGCTCGTCTTTCACGCCGAGGATCCACTCACACCAAGGTGGCACGTGGCACAGCCCTGTGGGAAAGCCTCGTGGGAAAGCCTCGAGGGACAGCCTCGAGGGAAAGCCACAGATCCCTTGATCCACGTGACAGGAAGCGTGACACTACTGCTGCAGCTCGGGAGGAAAGCGCACGTACATGCCCCCACTCGAGACGAGGCCTGACTCCCCTGGGGAGACTCAGAAGCACCCCAAGATCCATGGCAACACTGGAGAGGAATCCTCAGGTTCCGGCCCCGACTCCACACAAGGACTGAGGCCCAGGCATGGACGGGAGAGGAATCCCGAGAGGTCCCCTAGCAACTCGCATGGGGACTGGCCTTTCCTGAGGCCAGCAGAGCGGGTCCCTGAGGTCCCCGCCGTAACTCGAGAAGACCTGCCGCAACTCGAGAAAATCCAGGAGGTTCTCCCCTCCAGGCGAGAGGAGGCCCATTTCCGCTGAGGCGTCTCGAGGCTGATCACACCTCACCTCTGGAACTTCGAAAGGGTCCTTCACACCCTTGGTGCAAATCAAGAAGTTCCCCGACCTAGCCGTCTCCACTCGAGAGGAATCACGAGGGTCCCGCCCACATCCAGAGGAGCCCCGTTTCCGCCTCGTAGCTCCAGATGAGGGATCCTTTCCCTGCTTCGTCGGGAAAGAGTTCCCGGCGTTCCCGTCGCATCTCAAGAGGAGGCCCTCTCTACAGGAACGGCGAGAGGATCTCCAGGGTCGTGCCACCATTCCAAGAGTCCCCCAGATGTCTCAGTCCATTCCAGAGGAACCTCTTTTCCCTTCACCGGCTCGTCTTTCACGCCGAGGATCCACTCACACCAAGGTGGCACGTGGCACAGCCCTGTGGGAAAGCCTCGTGGGAAAGCCTCGAGGGACAGCCTCGAGGGAAAGCCACAGATCCCTTGATCCACGTGACAGGAAGCGTGACACTACTGCTGCAGCTCGGGAGGAAAGCGCACGTGCATGCCCCCACTCGAGACGAGGCCTGACTCCCCTGGGGAGACTCAGAAGCACCCCAAGATCCATGGCAACACTTGAGAGGAATCCTCAGGTTCCGGCCCCGACTCCACACAAGGACTGAGGCCCCGGCATGGACGGGAGAGGAATCCCGAGAGGTCCCCTAGCAACTCGCATGGGGACTGGCCTTTCCTGAGGCCACCAGAGCGGGTCCCTGAGGTCCCCGTCGTAACTCGAGAAGACCTGCTGCAACTCGAGAAAATCAAGGAGGTTCTCCCCTCCAGGCGAGATGAGGCCCATTTCCGCTGAGGCGTCTCGAGGCTGATCACACCTCACCTCTGGAACTTCGAAAGGGTCCTTCACACCCTTGGTGCAAATCAAGAAGTTCCCCGACCTAGCCGTCTCCACTCGAGAGGAATCACGAGGGTCCCGCCCACATCCAGAGGAGCCCCGTTTCCGCCTCGTAGCTCGAGATGAGGGATCCTTTCCCTGCTTCGTCGGGAAAGAGTTCCCGGCGTTCCCGTCGCATCTCAAGAGGAGGCCCTCTCAACAGGAACGGCGAGAGGAACTCCAGGGTCGTGCCACCATTCCAAGAGTCCCCCAGATGTCTCAGTCCATTCCAGAGGAACCTCTTGTCCCTTCACCGGCTCGTCTTTCACGCCGAGGATCCACTCACACCAAGGTGGCACGTGGCACAGCCCTGTGGGAAAGCCTCGTGGGAAAGCCTCGAGGGACAGCCTCGAGGGAAAGCCACAGATCCCTTGATCCACGTGACAGGAAGCGTGACACTACTGCTGCAGCTCGGGAGGAAAGCGCACGTGCATGCCCCCACTCGAGACGAGGCCTGACTCCCCTGGGGAGACTCAGAAGCACCCCAAGATCCATGGCAACACTGGAGAGGAATCCTCAGGTTCCGGCCCCGACTCCACACAAGGACTGAGGCCCCGGCATGGACGGGAGAGGAATCCCGAGAGGTCCCCTAGCAACTCGCATGGGGACTGGCCTTTCCTGAGGCCACCAGAGCGGGTCCCTGAGGTCCCCGTCGTAACTCGAGAAGACCTGCCGCAACTCGAGAAAATCCAGGAGGTTCTCCCATCCAGGCGAGATGAGGCCCATTTCCGCTGAGGCGTCTCGACGCGGATCACACCTCACCTCTGGAACTTCGAAAGGGTCCTTCACACCCTTGGTGCAAATCAAGAAGTTCTCCGACCTAGCCGTCTCCACTGAGAGGAATCACGAGGGTCCCGCCCACAACCAGAGGAGCCCCGTTTCCGCCTCGTAGCTCGAGATGAGGGATCCTTTCCCTGCTTCGTCGGGAAAGAGTTCCCGGCGTTCCCGTCGCATCTCAAGAGGAGGCCCTCTCTACAGGAACGGCGAGAGGATCTCCAGGGTCGTGCCACCATTCCAAGAGTCCCCCAGATGTCTCAGTCCATTCCAGAGGAACCCCTTTTCCCTTCACCGGCTCGTCTTTCACGCCGAGGATCCACTCACACCAAGGTGGCACGTGGCACAGCCCTGTGGGAAAGCCTCGTGGGAAAGCCTCGAGGGACAGCCTCGAGGGAAAGCCACAGATCCCTTGATCCACGTGACAGGAAGCGTGACACTACTGCTGCAGCTCGGGAGGAAAGCGCACGTGCATGCCCCCACTCGAGACGAGGCCTGACTCCCCTGGGGAGACTCAGAAGCACCCCAAGATCCATGGCAACACTGGAGAGGAATCCTCAGGTTCCGGCCCCGACTCCACACAAGGACTGAGGCCCCGGCATGGACGGGAGAGGAATCCCGAGAGGTCCCCTAGCAACTCGCATGGGGACTGGCCTTTCCTGAGGCCACCAGAGCGGGTCCCTGAGGTCCCCGTCGTAACTCGAGAAGACCTGCCGCAACTCGAGAAAATCCAGGAGGTTCTCCCCTCCAGGCGAGATGAGGCCCATTTCCGCTGAGGCGTCTCGACGCGGATCACACCTCACCTCTGGAACTTCGAAAGGGTCCTTCACACCCTTGGTGCAAATCAAGAAGTTCTCCGACCTAGCCGTCTCCACTGAGAGGAATCACGAGGGTCCCGCCCACAACCAGAGGAGCCCCGTTTCCGCCTCGTAGCTCGAGATGAGGGATCCTTTCCCTGCTTCGTCGGGAAAGAGTTCCCGGCGTTCCCGTCGCATCTCAAGAGGAGGCCCTCTCTACAGGAACGGCGAGAGGATCTCCAGGGTCGTGCCACCATTCCAAGAGTCCCCCAGATGTCTCAGTCCATTCCAGAGGAACCCCTTTTCCCTTCACCGGCTCGTCTTTCACGCCGAGGATCCACTCACACCAAGGTGGCACGTGGCACAGCCCTGTGGGAAAGCCTCGTGGGAAAGCCTCGAGGGACAGCCTCGAGGGAAAGCCACAGATCCCTTGATCCACGTGACAGGAAGCGTGACACTACTGCTGCAGCTCGGGAGGAAAGCGCACGTGCATGCCCCCACTCGAGACGAGGCCTGACTCCCCTGGGGAGACTCAGAAGCACCCCAAGATCCATGGCAACACTGGAGAGGAATCCTCAGGTTCCGGCCCCGACTCCACACAAGGACTGAGGCCCCGGCATGGACGGGAGAGGAATCCCGAGAGGTCCCCTAGCAACTCGCATGGGGACTGGCCTTTCCTGAGGCCACAAGAGCGGGTCCCTGAGGTCCCCGTCGTAACTCGAGAAGACCTGCCGCAACTCGAGAAAATCCAGGAGGTTCTCCCCTCCAGGCGAGATGAGGCCCATTTCCGCTGAGGCGTCTCGAGGCTGATCACACCTCACCTCTGCAACTTCGAAAGGGTCCTTCACACCCTTGGTGCAAATCAAGAAGTTCCCCGACCTAGCCGTCTCCACTCGAGAGGAATCACGAGGGTCCCGCCCACATCCAGAGGAGCCCCGTTTCCGCCTCGTAGCTCGAGATGAGGGATCCTTTCCCTGCTTCGTCGGGAAAGAGTTCCCGGCGTTCCCGTCGCATCTCAAGAGGAGGCCCTCTCAACAGGAACGGCGAGAGGAACTCCAGGGTCGTGCCACCATTCCAAGAGTCCCCCAGATGTCTCAGTCCATTCCAGAGGAAACTCTTTTCCCTTCACCGGCTCGTCTTTCACGCCGAGGATCCACTCACACCAAGGTGGCACGTGGCACAGCCCTGTGGGAAAGCCTCGTGGGAAAGCCTCGAGGGACAGCCTCGAGGGAAAGCCACAGATCCCTTGATCCACGTGACAGGAAGCGTGACACTACTGCTGCAGCTCGGGAGGAAAGCGCACGTACATGCCCCCACTCGAGACGAGGCCTGACTCCCCTGGGGAGACTCAGAAGCACCCCAAGATCCATGGCAACACTGGAGAGGAATCCTCAGGTTCCGGCCCCGACTCCACACAAGGACTGAGGCCCAGGCATGGACGGGAGAGGAATCCCGAGAGGTCCCCTAGCAACTCGCATGGGGACTGGCCTTTCCTGAGGCCAGCAGAGCGGGTCCCTGAGGTCCCCGCCGTAACTCGAGAAGACCTGCCGCAACTCGAGAAAATCCAGGAGGTTCTCCCCTCCAGGCGAGAGGAGGCCCATTTCCGCTGAGGCGTCTCGAGGCTGATCACACCTCACCTCTGGAACTTCGAAAGGGTCCTTCACACCCTTGGTGCAAATCAAGAAGTTCCCCGACCTAGCCGTCTCCACTCGAGAGGAATCACGAGGGTCCCGCCCACATCCAGAGGAGCCCCGTTTCCGCCTCGTAGCTCGAGATGAGGGATCCTTTCCCTGCTTCGTCGGGAAAGAGTTCCCGGCGTTCCCGTCGCATCTCAAGAGGAGGCCCTCTCTACAGGAACGGCGAGAGGATCTCCAGGGTCGTGCCACCATTCCAAGAGTCCCCCAGATGTCTCAGTCCATTCCAGAGGAACCTCTTTTCCCTTCACCGGCTCGTCTTTCACGCCGAGGATCCACTCACACCAAGGTGGCACGTGGCACAGCCCTGTGGGAAAGCCTCGTGGGAAAGCCTCGAGGGACAGCCTCGAGGGAAAGCCACAGATCCCTTGATCCACGTGACAGGAAGCGTGACACTACTGCTGCAGCTCGGGAGGAAAGCGCACGTGCATGCCCCCACTCGAGACGAGGCCTGACTCCCCTGGGGAGACTCAGAAGCACCCCAAGATCCATGGCAACACTTGAGAGGAATCCTCAGGTTCCGGCCCCGACTCCACACAAGGACTGAGGCCCCGGCATGGACGGGAGAGGAATCCCGAGAGGTCCCCTAGCAACTCGCATGGGGACTGGCCTTTCCTGAGGCCACCAGAGCGGGTCCCTGAGGTCCCCGTCGTAACTCGAGAAGACCTGCTGCAACTCGAGAAAATCAAGGAGGTTCTCCCCTCCAGGCGAGATGAGGCCCATTTCCGCTGAGGCGTCTCGAGGCTGATCACACCTCACCTCTGGAACTTCGAAAGGGTCCTTCACACCCTTGGTGCAAATCAAGAAGTTCCCCGACCTAGCCGTCTCCACTCGAGAGGAATCACGAGGGTCCCGCCCACATCCAGAGGAGCCCCGTTTCCGCCTCGTAGCTCGAGATGAGGGATCCTTTCCCTGCTTCGTCGGGAAAGAGTTCCCGGCGTTCCCGTCGCATCTCAAGAGGAGGCCCTCTCAACAGGAACGGCGAGAGGAACTCCAGGGTCGTGCCACCATTCCAAGAGTCCCCCAGATGTCTCAGTCCATTCCAGAGGAACCTCTTGTCCCTTCACCGGCTCGTCTTTCACGCCGAGGATCCACTCACACCAAGGTGGCACGTGGCACAGCCCTGTGGGAAAGCCTCGTGGGAAAGCCTCGAGGGACAGCCTCGAGGGAAAGCCACAGATCCCTTGATCCACGTGACAGGAAGCGTGACACTACTGCTGCAGCTCGGGAGGAAAGCGCACGTGCATGCCCCCACTCGAGACGAGGCCTGACTCCCCTGGGGAGACTCAGAAGCACCCCAAGATCCATGGCAACACTGGAGAGGAATCCTCAGGTTCCGGCCCCGACTCCACACAAGGACTGAGGCCCCGGCATGGACGGGAGAGGAATCCCGAGAGGTCCCCTAGCAACTCGCATGGGGACTGGCCTTTCCTGAGGCCACCAGAGCGGGTCCCTGAGGTCCCCGTCGTAACTCGAGAAGACCTGCCGCAACTCGAGAAAATCCAGGAGGTTCTCCCCTCCAGGCGAGATGAGGCCCATTTTCGCTGAGGCGTCTCGACGCGGATCACACCTCACCTCTGGAACTTCGAAAGGGTCCTTCACACCCTTGGTGCAAATCAAGAAGTTCTCCGACCTAGCCGTCTCCACTGAGAGGAATCACGAGGGTCCCGCCCACAACCAGAGGAGCCCCGTTTCCGCCTCGTAGCTCGAGATGAGGGATCCTTTCCCTGCTTCGTCGGGAAAGAGTTCCCGGCGTTCCCGTCGCATCTCAAGAGGAGGCCCTCTCTACAGGAACGGCGAGAGGATCTCCAGGGTCGTGCCACCATTCCAAGAGTCCCCCAGATGTCTCAGTCCATTCCAGAGGAACCCCTTTTCCCTTCACCGGCTCGTCTTTCACGCCGAGGATCCACTCACACCAAGGTGGCACGTGGCACAGCCCTGTGGGAAAGCCTCGTGGGAAAGCCTCGAGGGACAGCCTCGAGGGAAAGCCACAGATCCCTTGATCCACGTGACAGGAAGCGTGACACTACTGCTGCAGCTCGGGAGGAAAGCGCACGTGCATGCCCCCACTCGAGACGAGGCCTGACTCCCCTGGGGAGACTCAGAAGCACCCCAAGATCCATGGCAACACTGGAGAGGAATCCTCAGGTTCCGGCCCCGACTCCACACAAGGACTGAGGCCCCGGCATGGACGGGAGAGGAATCCCGAGAGGTCCCCTAGCAACTCGCATGGGGACTGGCCTTTCCTGAGGCCACCAGAGCGGGTCCCTGAGGTCCCCGTCGTAACTCGAGAAGACCTGCCGCAACTCGAGAAAATCCAGGAGGTTCTCCCCTCCAGGCGAGATGAGGCCCATTTCCGCTGAGGCGTCTCGACGCGGATCACACCTCACCTCTGGAACTTCGAAAGGGTCCTTCACACCCTTGGTGCAAATCAAGAAGTTCTCCGACCTAGCCGTCTCCACTGAGAGGAATCACGAGGGTCCCGCCCACAACCAGAGGAGCCCCGTTTCCGCCTCGTAGCTCGAGATGAGGGATCCTTTCCCTGCTTCGTCGGGAAAGAGTTCCCGGCGTTCCCGTCGCATCTCAAGAGGAGGCCCTCTCTACAGGAACGGCGAGAGGATCTCCAGGGTCGTGCCACCATTCCAAGAGTCCCCCAGATGTCTCAGTCCATTCCAGAGGAACCCCTTTTCCCTTCACCGGCTCGTCTTTCACGCCGAGGATCCACTCACACCAAGGTGGCACGTGGCACAGCCCTGTGGGAAAGCCTCGTGGGAAAGCCTCGAGGGACAGCCTCGAGGGAAAGCCACAGATCCCTTGATCCACGTGACAGGAAGCGTGACACTACTGCTGCAGCTCGGGAGGAAAGCGCACGTGCATGCCCCCACTCGAGACGAGGCCTGACTCCCCTGGGGAGACTCAGAAGCACCCCAAGATCCATGGCAACACTGGAGAGGAATCCTCAGGTTCCGGCCCCGACTCCACCCAAGGACTGAGGCCCCGGCATGGACGGGAGAGGAATCCCGAGAGGTCCCCTAGCAACTCGCATGGGGACTGGCCTTTCCTGAGGCCACAAGAGCGGGTCCCTGAGGTCCCCGTCGTAACTCGAGAAGACCTGCCGCAACTCGAGAAAATCCAGGAGGTTCTCCCCTCCAGGCGAGATGAGGCCCATTTCCGCTGAGGCGTCTCGAGGCTGATCACACCTCACCTCTGCAACTTCGAAAGGGTCCTTCACACCCTTGGTGCAAATCAAGAAGTTCCCCGACCTAGCCGTCTCCACTCGAGAGGAATCACGAGGGTCCCGCCCACATCCAGAGGAGCCCCGTTTCCGCCTCGTAGCTCGAGATGAGGGATCCTTTCCCTGCTTCGTCGGGAAAGAGTTCCCGGCGTTCCCGTCGCATCTCAAGAGGAGGCCCTCTCAACAGGAACGGCGAGAGGAACTCCAGGGTCGTGCCACCATTCCAAGAGTCCCCCAGATGTCTCAGTCCATTCCAGAGGAAACTCTTTTCCCTTCACCGGCTCGTCTTTCACGCCGAGGATCCACTCACACCAAGGTGGCACGTGGCACAGCCCTGTGGGAAAGCCTCGTGGAAAAGCCTCGAGGGACAGCCTCGAGGGAAAGCCACAGATCCCTTGATCCACGTGACAGGAAGCGTGACACTACTGCTGCAGCTCGGGAGGAAAGCGCACGTACATGCCCCCACTCGAGACGAGGCCTGACTCCCCTGGGGAGACTCAGAAGCACCCCAAGATCCATGGCAACACTGGAGAGGAATCCTCAGGTTCCGGCCCCGACTCCACACAAGGACTGAGGCCCAGGCATGGACGGGAGAGGAATCCCGAGAGGTCCCCTAGCAACTCGCATGGGGACTGGCCTTTCCTGAGGCCAGCAGAGCGGGTCCCTGAGGTCCCCGCCGTAACTCGAGAAGACCTGCCGCAACTCGAGAAAATCCAGGAGGTTCTCCCCTCCAGGCGAGAGGAGGCCCATTTCCGCTGAGGCGTCTCGAGGCTGATCACACCTCACCTCTGGAACTTCGAAAGGGTCCTTCACACCCTTGGTGCAAATCAAGAAGTTCCCCGACCTAGCCGTCTCCACTCGAGAGGAATCACGAGGGTCCCGCCCACATCCAGAGGAGCCCCGTTTCCGCCTCGTAGCTCGAGATGAGGGATCCTTTCCCTGCTTCGTCGGGAAAGAGTTCCCGGCGTTCCCGTCGCATCTCAAGAGGAGGCCCTCTCTACAGGAACGGCGAGAGGATCTCCAGGGTCGTGCCACCATTCCAAGAGTCCCCCAGATGTCTCAGTCCATTCCAGAGGAACCTCTTTTCCCTTCACCGGCTCGTCTTTCACGCCGAGGATCCACTCACACCAAGGTGGCACGTGGCACAGCCCTGTGGGAAAGCCTCGTGGGAAAGCCTCGAGGGACAGCCTCGAGGGAAAGCCACAGATCCCTTGATCCACGTGACAGGAAGCGTGACACTACTGCTGCAGCTCGGGAGGAAAGCGCACGTGCATGCCCCCACTCGAGACGAGGCCTGACTCCCCTGGGGAGACTCAGAAGCACCCCAAGATCCATGGCAACACTTGAGAGGAATCCTCAGGTTCCGGCCCCGACTCCACACAAGGACTGAGGCCCCGGCATGGACGGGAGAGGAATCCCGAGAGGTCCCCTAGCAACTCGCATGGGGACTGGCCTTTCCTGAGGCCACCAGAGCGGGTCCCTGAGGTCCCCGTCGTAACTCGAGAAGACCTGCTGCAACTCGAGAAAATCAAGGAGGTTCTCCCCTCCAGGCGAGATGAGGCCCATTTCCGCTGAGGCGTCTCGAGGCTGATCACACCTCACCTCTGGAACTTCGAAAGGGTCCTTCACACCCTTGGTGCAAATCAAGAAGTTCCCCGACCTAGCCGTCTCCACTCGAGAGGAATCACGAGGGTCCCGCCCACATCCAGAGGAGCCCCGTTTCCGCCTCGTAGCTCGAGATGAGGGATCCTTTCCCTGCTTCGTCGGGAAAGAGTTCCCGGCGTTCCCGTCGCATCTCAAGAGGAGGCCCTCTCAACAGGAACGGCGAGAGGAACTCCAGGGTCGTGCCACCATTCCAAGAGTCCCCCAGATGTCTCAGTCAATTCCAGAGGAACCTCTTGTCCCTTCACCGGCTCGTCTTTCACGCCGAGGATCCACTCACACCAAGGTGGCACGTGGCACAGCCCTGTGGGAAAGCCTCGTGGGAAAGCCTCGAGGGACAGCCTCGAGGGAAAGCCACAGATCCCTTGATCCACGTGACAGGAAGCGTGACACTACTGCTGCAGCTCGGGAGGAAAGCGCACGTGCATGCCCCCACTCGAGACGAGGCCTGACTCCCCTGGGGAGACTCAGAAGCACCCCAAGATCCATGGCAACACTGGAGAGGAATCCTCAGGTTCCGGCCCCGACTCCACACAAGGACTGAGGCCCCGGCATGGACGGGAGAGGAATCCCGAGAGGTCCCCTAGCAACTCGCATGGGGACTGGCCTTTCCTGAGGCCACCAGAGCGGGTCCCTGAGGTCCCCGTCGTAACTCGAGAAGACCTGCCGCAACTCGAGAAAATCCAGGAGGTTCTCCCCTCCAGGCGAGATGAGGCCCATTTCCGCTGAGGCGTCTCGACGCGGATCACACCTCACCTCTGGAACTTCGAAAGGGTCCTTCACACCCTTGGTGCAAATCAAGAAGTTCTCCGACCTAGCCGTCTCCACTGAGAGGAATCACGAGGGTCCCGCCCACAACCAGAGGAGCCCCGTTTCCGCCTCGTAGCTCGAGATGAGGGATCCTTTCCCTGCTTCGTCGGGAAAGAGTTCCCGGCGTTCCCGTCGCATCTCAAGAGGAGGCCCTCTCTACAGGAACGGCGAGAGGATCTCCAGGGTCGTGCCACCATTCCAAGAGTCCCCCAGATGTCTCAGTCCATTCCAGAGGAACCCCTTTTCCCTTCACCGGCTCGTCTTTCACGCCGAGGATCCACTCACACCAAGGTGGCACGTGGCACAGCCCTGTGGGAAAGCCTCGTGGGAAAGCCTCGAGGGACAGCCTCGAGGGAAAGCCACAGATCCCTTGATCCACGTGACAGGAAGCGTGACACTACTGCTGCAGCTCGGGAGGAAAGCGCACGTGCATGCCCCCACTCGAGACGAGGCCTGACTCCCCTGGGGAGACTCAGAAGCACCCCAAGATCCATGGCAACACTGGAGAGGAATCCTCAGGTTCCGGCCCCGACTCCACACAAGGACTGAGGCCCCGGCATGGACGGGAGAGGAATCCCGAGAGGTCCCCTAGCAACTCGCATGGGGACTGGCCTTTCCTGAGGCCACAAGAGCGGGTCCCTGAGGTCCCCGTCGTAACTCGAGAAGACCTGCCGCAACTCGAGAAAATCCAGGAGGTTCTCCCCTCCAGGCGAGATGAGGCCCATTTCCGCTGAGGCGTCTCGAGGCTGATCACACCTCACCTCTGCAACTTCGAAAGGGTCCTTCACACCCTTGGTGCAAATCAAGAAGTTCCCCGACCTAGCCGTCTCCACTCGAGAGGAATCACGAGGGTCCCGCCCACATCCAGAGGAGCCCCGTTTCCGCCTCGTAGCTCGAGATGAGGGATCCTTTCCCTGCTTCGTCGGGAAAGAGTTCCCGGCGTTCCCGTCGCATCTCAAGAGGAGGCCCTCTCAACAGGAACGGCGAGAGGAACTCCAGGGTCGTGCCACCATTCCAAGAGTCCCCCAGATGTCTCAGTCCATTCCAGAGGAACCTCTTTTCCCTTCACCGGCTCGTCTTTCACGCCGAGGATCCACTCACACCAAGGTGGCACGTGGCACAGCCCTGTGGGAAAGCCTCGTGGGAAAGCCTCGAGGGACAGCCTCGAGGGAAAGCCACAGATCCCTTGATCCACGTGACAGGAAGCGTGACACTACTGCTGCAGCTCGGGAGGAAAGCGCACGTACATGCCCCCACTCGAGACGAGGCCTGACTCCCCTGGGGAGACTCAGAAGCACCCCAAGATCCATGGCAACACTGGAGAGGAATCCTCAGGTTCCGGCCCCGACTCCACACAAGGACTGAGGCCCAGGCATGGACGGGAGAGGAATCCCGAGAGGTCCCCTAGCAACTCGCATGGGGACTGGCCTTTCCTGAGGCCAGCAGAGCGGGTCCCTGAGGTCCCCGCCGTAACTCGAGAAGACCTGCCGCAACTCGAGAAAATCCAGGAGGTTCTCCCCTCCAGGCGAGAGGAGGCCCATTTCCGCTGAGGCGTCTCGAGGCTGATCACACCTCACCTCTGGAACTTCGAAAGGGTCCTTCACACCCTTGGTGCAAATCAAGAAGTTCCCCGACCTAGCCGTCTCCACTCGAGAGGAATCACGAGGGTCCCGCCCACATCCAGAGGAGCCCCGTTTCCGCCTCGTAGCTCGAGATGAGGGATCCTTTCCCTGCTTCGTCGGGAAAGAGTTCCCGGCGTTCCCGTCGCATCTCAAGAGGAGGCCCTCTCTACAGGAACGGCGAGAGGATCTCCAGGGTCGTGCCACCATTCCAAGAGTCCCCCAGATGTCTCAGTCCATTCCAGAGGAACCTCTTTTCCCTTCACCGGCTCGTCTTTCACGCCGAGGATCCACTCACACCAAGGTGGCACGTGGCACAGCCCTGTGGGAAAGCCTCGTGGGAAAGCCTCGAGGGACAGCCTCGAGGGAAAGCCACAGATCCCTTGATCCACGTGACAGGAAGCGTGACACTACTGCTGCAGCTCGGGAGGAAAGCGCACGTGCATGCCCCCACTCGAGACGAGGCCTGACTCCCCTGGGGAGACTCAGAAGCACCCCAAGATCCATGGCAACACTTGAGAGGAATCCTCAGGTTCCGGCCCCGACTCCACACAAGGACTGAGGCCCCGGCATGGACGGGAGAGGAATCCCGAGAGGTCCCCTAGCAACTCGCATGGGGACTGGCCTTTCCTGAGGCCACCAGAGCGGGTCCCTGAGGTCCCCGTCGTAACTCGAGAAGACCTGCTGCAACTCGAGAAAATCAAGGAGGTTCTCCCCTCCAGGCGAGATGAGGCCCATTTCCGCTGAGGCGTCTCGAGGCTGATCACACCTCACCTCTGGAACTTCGAAAGGGTCCTTCACACCCTTGGTGCAAATCAAGAAGTTCCCCGACCTAGCCGTCTCCACTCGAGAGGAATCACGAGGGTCCCGCCCACATCCAGAGGAGCCCCGTTTCCGCCTCGTAGCTCGAGATGAGGGATCCTTTCCCTGCTTCGTCGGGAAAGAGTTCCCGGCGTTCCCGTCGCATCTCAAGAGGAGGCCCTCTCAACAGGAACGGCGAGAGGAACTCCAGGGTCGTGCCACCATTCCAAGAGTCCCCCAGATGTCTCAGTCCATTCCAGAGGAACCTCTTGTCCCTTCACCGGCTCGTCTTTCACGCCGAGGATCCACTCACACCAAGGTGGCACGTGGCACAGCCCTGTGGGAAAGCCTCGTGGGAAAGCCTCGAGGGACAGCCTCGAGGGAAAGCCACAGATCCCTTGATCCACGTGACAGGAAGCGTGACACTACTGCTGCAGCTCGGGAGGAAAGCGCACGTGCATGCCCCCACTCGAGACGAGGCCTGACTCCCCTGGGGAGACTCAGAAGCACCCCAAGATCCATGGCAACACTGGAGAGGAATCCTCAGGTTCCGGCCCCGACTCCACACAAGGACTGAGGCCCCGGCATGGACGGGAGAGGAATCCCGAGAGGTCCCCTAGCAACTCGCATGGGGACTGGCCTTTCCTGAGGCCACCAGAGCGGGTCCCTGAGGTCCCCGTCGTAACTCGAGAAGACCTGCCGCAACTCGAGAAAATCCAGGAGGTTCTCCCCTCCAGGCGAGATGAGGCCCATTTCCGCTGAGGCGTCTCGACGCGGATCACACCTCACCTCTGGAACTTCGAAAGGGTCCTTCACACCCTTGGTGCAAATCAAGAAGTTCTCCGACCTAGCCGTCTCCACTGAGAGGAATCACGAGGGTCCCGCCCACAACCAGAGGAGCCCCGTTTCCGCCTCGTAGCTCGAGATGAGGGATCCTTTCCCTGCTTCGTCGGGAAAGAGTTCCCGGCGTTCCCGTCGCATCTCAAGAGGAGGCCCTCTCTACAGGAACGGCGAGGGGATCTCCAGGGTCGTGCCACCATTCCAAGAGTCCCCCAGATGTCTCAGTCCATTCCAGAGGAACCCCTTTTCCCTTCACCGGCTCGTCTTTCACGCCGAGGATCCACTCACACCAAGGTGGCACGTGGCACAGCCCTGTGGGAAAGCCTCGTGGGAAAGCCTCGAGGGACAGCCTCGAGGGAAAGCCACAGATCCCTTGATCCACGTGACAGGAAGCGTGACACTACTGCTGCAGCTCGGGAGGAAAGCGCACGTGCATGCCCCCACTCGAGACGAGGCCTGACTCCCCTGGGGAGACTCAGAAGCACCCCAAGATCCATGGCAACACTGGAGAGGAATCCTCAGGTTCCGGCCCCGACTCCACACAAGGACTGAGGCCCAGGCATGGACGGGAGAGGAATCCCGAGAGGTCCCCTAGCAACTCGCATGGGGACTGGCCTTTCCTGAGGCCAGCAGAGCGGGTCCCTGAGGTCCCCGCCGTAACTCGAGAAGACCTGCCGCAACTCGAGAAAATCCAGGAGGTTCTCCCCTCCAGGCGAGAGGAGGCCCATTTCCGCTGAGGCGTCTCGAGGCTGATCACACCTCACCTCTGGAACTTCGAAAGGGTCCTTCACACCCTTGGTGCAAATCAAGAAGTTCCCCGACCTAGCCGTCTCCACTCGAGAGGAATCACGAGGGTCCCGCCCACATCCAGAGGAGCCCCGTTTCCGCCTCGTAGCTCCAGATGAGGGATCCTTTCCCTGCTTCGTCGGGAAAGAGTTCCCGGCGTTCCCGTCGCATCTCAAGAGGAGGCCCTCTCTACAGGAACGGCGAGAGGATCTCCAGGGTCGTGCCACCATTCCAAGAGTCCCCCAGATGTCTCAGTCCATTCCAGAGGAACCTCTTTTCCCTTCACCGGCTCGTCTTTCACGCCGAGGATCCACTCACACCAAGGTGGCACGTGGCACAGCCCTGTGGGAAAGCCTCGTGGGAAAGCCTCGAGGGACAGCCTCGAGGGAAAGCCACAGATCCCTTGATCCACGTGACAGGAAGCGTGACACTACTGCTGCAGCTCGGGAGGAAAGCGCACGTGCATGCCCCCACTCGAGACGAGGCCTGACTCCCCTGGGGAGACTCAGAAGCACCCCAAGATCCATGGCAACACTTGAGAGGAATCCTCAGGTTCCGGCCCCGACTCCACACAAGGACTGAGGCCCCGGCATGGACGGGAGAGGAATCCCGAGAGGTCCCCTAGCAACTCGCATGGGGACTGGCCTTTCCTGAGGCCACCAGAGCGGGTCCCTGAGGTCCCCGTCGTAACTCGAGAAGACCTGCTGCAACTCGAGAAAATCAAGGAGGTTCTCCCCTCCAGGCGAGATGAGGCCCATTTCCGCTGAGGCGTCTCGAGGCTGATCACACCTCACCTCTGGAACTTCGAAAGGGTCCTTCACACCCTTGGTGCAAATCAAGAAGTTCCCCGACCTAGCCGTCTCCACTCGAGAGGAATCACGAGGGTCCCGCCCACATCCAGAGGAGCCCCGTTTCCGCCTCGTAGCTCGAGATGAGGGATCCTTTCCCTGCTTCGTCGGGAAAGAGTTCCCGGCGTTCCCGTCGCATCTCAAGAGGAGGCCCTCTCAACAGGAACGGCGAGAGGAACTCCAGGGTCGTGCCACCATTCCAAGAGTCCCCCAGATGTCTCAGTCCATTCCAGAGGAACCTCTTGTCCCTTCACCGGCTCGTCTTTCACGCCGAGGATCCACTCACACCAAGGTGGCACGTGGCACAGCCCTGTGGGAAAGCCTCGTGGGAAAGCCTCGAGGGACAGCCTCGAGGGAAAGCCACAGATCCCTTGATCCACGTGACAGGAAGAGTGACACTACTGCTGCAGCTCGGGAGGAAAGCGCACGTGCATGCCCCCACTCGAGACGAGGCCTGACTCCCCTGGGGAGACTCAGAAGCACCCCAAGATCCATGGCAACACTGGAGAGGAATCCTCAGGTTCCGGCCCCGACTCCACACAAGGACTGAGGCCCCGGCATGGACGGGAGAGGAATCCCGAGAGGTCCCCTAGCAACTCGCATGGGGACTGGCCTTTCCTGAGGCCACCAGAGCGGGTCCCTGAGGTCCCCGTCGTAACTCGAGAAGACCTGCCGCAACTCGAGAAAATCCAGGAGGTTCTCCCATCCAGGCGAGATGAGGCCCATTTCCGCTGAGGCGTCTCGACGCGGATCACACCTCACCTCTGGAACTTCGAAAGGGTCCTTCACACCCTTGGTGCAAATCAAGAAGTTCTCCGACCTAGCCGTCTCCACTGAGAGGAATCACGAGGGTCCCGCCCACAACCAGAGGAGCCCCGTTTCCGCCTCGTAGCTCGAGATGAGGGATCCTTTCCCTGCTTCGTCGGGAAAGAGTTCCCGGCGTTCCCGTCGCATCTCAAGAGGAGGCCCTCTCTACAGGAACGGCGAGAGGATCTCCAGGGTCGTGCCACCATTCCAAGAGTCCCCCAGATGTCTCAGTCCATTCCAGAGGAACCCCTTTTCCCTTCACCGGCTCGTCTTTCACGCCGAGGATCCACTCACACCAAGGTGGCACGTGGCACAGCCCTGTGGGAAAGCCTCGTGGGAAAGCCTCGAGGGACAGCCTCGAGGGAAAGCCACAGATCCCTTGATCCACGTGACAGGAAGAGTGACACTACTGCTGCAGCTCGGGAGGAAAGCGCACGTGCATGCCCCCACTCGAGACGAGGCCTGACTCCCCTGGGGAGACTCAGAAGCACCCCAAGATCCATGGCAACACTGGAGAGGAATCCTCAGGTTCCGGCCCCGACTCCACACAAGGACTGAGGCCCCGGCATGGACGGGAGAGGAATCCCGAGAGGTCCCCTAGCAACTCGCATGGGGACTGGCCTTTCCTGAGGCCACCAGAGCGGGTCCCTGAGGTCCCCGTCGTAACTCGAGAAGACCTGCCGCAACTCGAGAAAATCCAGGAGGTTCTCCCATCCAGGCGAGATGAGGCCCATTTCCGCTGAGGCGTCTCGACGCGGATCACACCTCACCTCTGGAACTTCGAAAGGGTCCTTCACACCCTTGGTGCAAATCAAGAAGTTCTCCGACCTAGCCGTCTCCACTGAGAGGAATCACGAGGGTCCCGCCCACAACCAGAGGAGCCCCGTTTCCGCCTCGTAGCTCGAGATGAGGGATCCTTTCCCTGCTTCGTCGGGAAAGAGTTCCCGGCGTTCCCGTCGCATCTCAAGAGGAGGCCCTCTCTACAGGAACGGCGAGAGGATCTCCAGGGTCGTGCCACCATTCCAAGAGTCCCCCAGATGTCTCAGTCCATTCCAGAGGAACCCCTTTTCCCTTCACCGGCTCGTCTTTCACGCCGAGGATCCACTCACACCAAGGTGGCACGTGGCACAGCCCTGTGGGAAAGCCTCGTGGGAAAGCCTCGAGGGACAGCCTCGAGGGAAAGCCACAGATCCCTTGATCCACGTGACAGGAAGCGTGACACTACTGCTGCAGCTCGGGAGGAAAGCGCACGTGCATGCCCCCACTCGAGACGAGGCCTGACTCCCCTGGGGAGACTCAGAAGCACCCCAAGATCCATGGCAACACTGGAGAGGAATCCTCAGGTTCCGGCCCCGACTCCACACAAGGACTGAGGCCCCGGCATGGACGGGAGAGGAATCCCGAGAGGTCCCCTAGCAACTCGCATGGGGACTGGCCTTTCCTGAGGCCACAAGAGCGGGTCCCTGAGGTCCCCGTCGTAACTCGAGAAGACCTGCCGCAACTCGAGAAAATCCAGGAGGTTCTCCCCTCCAGGCGAGATGAGGCCCATTTCCGCTGAGGCGTCTCGAGGCTGATCACACCTCACCTCTGCAACTTCGAAAGGGTCCTTCACACCCTTGGTGCAAATCAAGAAGTTCCCCGACCTAGCCGTCTCCACTCGAGAGGAATCACGAGGGTCCCGCCCACATCCAGAGGAGCCCCGTTTCCGCCTCGTAGCTCGAGATGAGGGATCCTTTCCCTGCTTCGTCGGGAAAGAGTTCCCGGCGTTCCCGTCGCATCTCAAGAGGAGGCCCTCTCAACAGGAACGGCGAGAGGAACTCCAGGGTCGTGCCACCATTCCAAGAGTCCCCCAGATGTCTCAGTCCATTCCAGAGGAAACTCTTTTCCCTTCACCGGCTCGTCTTTCACGCCGAGGATCCACTCACACCAAGGTGGCACGTGGCACAGCCCTGTGGGAAAGCCTCGTGGGAAAGCCTCGAGGGACAGCCTCGAGGGAAAGCCACAGATCCCTTGATCCACGTGACAGGAAGCGTGACACTACTGCTGCAGCTCGGGAGGAAAGCGCACGTACATGCCCCCACTCGAGACGAGGCCTGACTCCCCTGGGGAGACTCAGAAGCACCCCAAGATCCATGGCAACACTGGAGAGGAATCCTCAGGTTCCGGCCCCGACTCCACACAAGGACTGAGGCCCAGGCATGGACGGGAGAGGAATCCCGAGAGGTCCCCTAGCAACTCGCATGGGGACTGGCCTTTCCTGAGGCCAGCAGAGCGGGTCCCTGAGGTCCCCGCCGTAACTCGAGAAGACCTGCCGCAACTCGAGAAAATCCAGGAGGTTCTCCCCTCCAGGCGAGAGGAGGCCCATTTCCGCTGAGGCGTCTCGAGGCTGATCACACCTCACCTCTGGAACTTCGAAAGGGTCCTTCACACCCTTGGTGCAAATCAAGAAGTTCCCCGACCTAGCCGTCTCCACTCGAGAGGAATCACGAGGGTCCCGCCCACATCCAGAGGAGCCCCGTTTCCGCCTCGTAGCTCGAGATGAGGGATCCTTTCCCTGCTTCGTCGGGAAAGAGTTCCCGGCGTTCCCGTCGCATCTCAAGAGGAGGCCCTCTCTACAGGAACGGCGAGAGGATCTCCAGGGTCGTGCCACCATTCCAAGAGTCCCCCAGATGTCTCAGTCCATTCCAGAGGAACCTCTTTTCCCTTCACCGGCTCGTCTTTCACGCCGAGGATCCACTCACACCAAGGTGGCACGTGGCACAGCCCTGTGGGAAAGCCTCGTGGGAAAGCCTCGAGGGACAGCCTCGAGGGAAAGCCACAGATCCCTTGATCCACGTGACAGGAAGCGTGACACTACTGCTGCAGCTCGGGAGGAAAGCGCACGTGCATGCCCCCACTCGAGACGAGGCCTGACTCCCCTGGGGAGACTCAGAAGCACCCCAAGATCCATGGCAACACTTGAGAGGAATCCTCAGGTTCCGGCCCCGACTCCACACAAGGACTGAGGCCCCGGCATGGACGGGAGAGGAATCCCGAGAGGTCCCCTAGCAACTCGCATGGGGACTGGCCTTTCCTGAGGCCACCAGAGCGGGTCCCTGAGGTCCCCGTCGTAACTCGAGAAGACCTGCTGCAACTCGAGAAAATCAAGGAGGTTCTCCCCTCCAGGCGAGATGAGGCCCATTTCCGCTGAGGCGTCTCGAGGCTGATCACACCTCCCCTCTGGAACTTCGAAAGGGTCCTTCACACCCTTGGTGCAAATCAAGAAGTTCCCCGACCTAGCCGTCTCCACTCGAGAGGAATCACGAGGGTCCCGCCCACATCCAGAGGAGCCCCGTTTCCGCCTCGTAGCTCGAGATGAGGGATCCTTTCCCTGCTTCGTCGGGAAAGAGTTCCCGGCGTTCCCGTCGCATCTCAAGAGGAGGCCCTCTCAACAGGAACGGCGAGAGGAACTCCAGGGTCGTGCCACCATTCCAAGAGTCCCCCAGATGTCTCAGTCCATTCCAGAGGAACCTCTTGTCCCTTCACCGGCTCGTCTTTCACGCCGAGGATCCACTCACACCAAGGTGGCACGTGGCACAGCCCTGTGGGAAAGCCTCGTGGGAAAGCCTCGAGGGACAGCCTCGAGGGAAAGCCACAGATCCCTTGATCCACGTGACAGGAAGCGTGACACTACTGCTGCAGCTCGGGAGGAAAGCGCACGTGCATGCCCCCACTCGAGACGAGGCCTGACTCCCCTGGGGAGACTCAGAAGCACCCCAAGATCCATGGCAACACTGGAGAGGAATCCTCAGGTTCCGGCCCCGACTCCACACAAGGACTGAGGCCCCGGCATGGACGGGAGAGGAATCCCGAGAGGTCCCCTAGCAACTCGCATGGGGACTGGCCTTTCCTGAGGCCACCAGAGCGGGTCCCTGAGGTCCCCGTCGTAACTCGAGAAGACCTGCCGCAACTCGAGAAAATCCAGGAGGTTCTCCCCTCCAGGCGAGATGAGGCCCATTTCCGCTGAGGCGTCTCGACGCGGATCACACCTCACCTCTGGAACTTCGAAAGGGTCCTTCACACCCTTGGTGCAAATCAAGAAGTTCTCCGACCTAGCCGTCTCCACTGAGAGGAATCACGAGGGTCCCGCCCACAACCAGAGGAGCCCCGTTTCCGCCTCGTAGCTCGAGATGAGGGATCCTTTCCCTGCTTCGTCGGGAAAGAGTTCCCGGCGTTCCCGTCGCATCTCAAGAGGAGGCCCTCTCTACAGGAACGGCGAGAGGATCTCCAGGGTCGTGCCACCATTCCAAGAGTCCCCCAGATGTCTCAGTCCATTCCAGAGGAACCCCTTTTCCCTTCACCGGCTCGTCTTTCACGCCGAGGATCCACTCACACCAAGGTGGCACGTGGCACAGCCCTGTGGGAAAGCCTCGTGGGAAAGCCTCGAGGGACAGCCTCGAGGGAAAGCCACAGATCCCTTGATCCACGTGACAGGAAGCGTGACACTACTGCTGCAGCTCGGGAGGAAAGCGCACGTGCATGCCCCCACTCGAGACGAGGCCTGACTCCCCTGGGGAGACTCAGAAGCACCCCAAGATCCATGGCAACACTGGAGAGGAATCCTCAGGTTCCGGCCCCGACTCCACACAAGGACTGAGGCCCCGGCATGGACGGGAGAGGAATCCCGAGAGGTCCCCTAGCAACTCGCATGGGGACTGGCCTTTCCTGAGGCCACCAGAGCGGGTCCCTGAGGTCCCCGTCGTAACTCGAGAAGACCTGCCGCAACTCGAGAAAATCCAGGAGGTTCTCCCCTCCAGGCGAGATGAGGCCCATTTCCGCTGAGGCGTCTCGACGCGGATCACACCTCACCTCTGGAACTTCGAAAGGGTCCTTCACACCCTTGGTGCAAATCAAGAAGTTCTCCGACCTAGCCGTCTCCACTGAGAGGAATCACGAGGGTCCCGCCCACAACCAGAGGAGCCCCGTTTCCGCCTCGTAGCTCGAGATGAGGGATCCTTTCCCTGCTTCGTCGGGAAAGAGTTCCCGGCGTTCCCGTCGCATCTCAAGAGGAGGCCCTCTCTACAGGAACGGCGAGAGGATCTCCAGGGTCGTGCCACCATTCCAAGAGTCCCCCAGATGTCTCAGTCCATTCCAGAGGAACCCCTTTTCCCTTCACCGGCTCGTCTTTCACGCCGAGGATCCACTCACACCAAGGTGGCACGTGGCACAGCCCTGTGGGAAAGCCTCGTGGGAAAGCCTCGAGGGACAGCCTCGAGGGAAAGCCACAGATCCCTTGATCCACGTGACAGGAAGCGTGACACTACTGCTGCAGCTCGGGAGGAAAGCGCACGTGCATGCCCCCACTCGAGACGAGGCCTGACTCCCCTGGGGAGACTCAGAAGCACCCCAAGATCCATGGCAACACTGGAGAGGAATCCTCAGGTTCCGGCCCCGACTCCACACAAGGACTGAGGCCCCGGCATGGACGGGAGAGGAATCCCGAGAGGTCCCCTAGCAACTCGCATGGGGACTGGCCTTTCCTGTGGCCACAAGTGCGGGTCCCTGAGGTCCCCGTCGTAACTCGAGAAGACCTGCCGCAACTCGAGAAAATCCAGGAGGTTCTCCCCTCCAGGCGAGATGAGGCCCATTTCCGCTGAGGCGTCTCGAGGCTGATCACACCTCACCTCTGCAACTTCGAAAGGGTCCTTCACACCCTTGGTGCAAATCAAGAAGTTCCCCGACCTAGCCGTCTCCACTCGAGAGGAATCACGAGGGTCCCGCCCACATCCAGAGGAGCCCCGTTTCCGCCTCGTAGCTCGAGATGAGGGATCCTTTCCCTGCTTCGTCGGGAAAGAGTTCCCGGCGTTCCCGTCGCATCTCAAGAGGAGGCCCTCTCAACAGGAACGGCGAGAGGAACTCCAGGGTCGTGCCACCATTCCAAGAGTCCCCCAGATGTCTCAGTCCATTCCAGAGGAAACTCTTTTCCCTTCACCGGCTCGTCTTTCACGCCGAGGATCCACTCACACCAAGGTGGCACGTGGCACAGCCCTGTGGGAAAGCCTCGTGGGAAAGCCTCGAGGGACAGCCTCGAGGGAAAGCCACAGATCCCTTGATCCACGTGACAGGAAGCGTGACACTACTGCTGCAGCTCGGGAGGAAAGCGCACGTACATGCCCCCACTCGAGACGAGGCCTGACTCCCCTGGGGAGACTCAGAAGCACCCCAAGATCCATGGCAACACTGGAGAGGAATCCTCAGGTTCCGGCCCCGACTCCACACAAGGACTTAGGCCCAGGCATGGACGGGAGAGGAATCCCGAGAGGTCCCCTAGCAACTCGCATGGGGACTGGCCTTTCCTGAGGCCAGCAGAGCGGGTCCCTGAGGTCCCCGCCGTAACTCGAGA
The DNA here is from genome assembly GCF_023091745.1 of Budorcas taxicolor. Classification (NCBI taxonomy): domain Eukaryota; kingdom Metazoa; phylum Chordata; class Mammalia; order Artiodactyla; family Bovidae; genus Budorcas; species Budorcas taxicolor. Next base: position 9,082 of record NW_026292773.1, on the reverse strand, counting down.
AGACCTGCCGCAACTCGAGAAAATCCAGGAGGTTCTCCCCTCCAGGCGAGAGGAGGCCCATTTCCGCTGAGGCGTCTCGAGGCTGATCACACCTCACCTCTGGAACTTCGAAAGGGTCCTTCACACCCTTGGTGCAAATCAAGAAGTTCCCCGACCTAGCCGTCTCCACTCGAGAGGAATCACGAGGGTCCCGCCCACATCCAGAGGAGCCCCGTTTCCGCCTCGTAGCTCGAGATGAGGGATCCTTTCCCTGCTTCGTCGGGAAAGAGTTCCCGGCGTTCCCGTCGCATCTCAAGAGGAGGCCCTCTCTACAGGAACGGCGAGAGGATCTCCAGGGTCGTGCCACCATTCCAAGAGTCCCCCAGATGTCTCAGTCCATTCCAGAGGAACCTCTTTTCCCTTCACCGGCTCGTCTTTCACGCCGAGGATCCACTCACACCAAGGTGGCACGTGGCACAGCCCTGTGGGAAAGCCTCGTGGGAAAGCCTCGAGGGACAGCCTCGAGGGAAAGCCACAGATCCCTTGATCCACGTGACAGGAAGCGTGACACTACTGCTGCAGCTCGGGAGGAAAGCGCACGTGCATGCCCCCACTCGAGACGAGGCCTGACTCCCCTGGGGAGACTCAGAAGCACCCCAAGATCCATGGCAACACTTGAGAGGAATCCTCAGGTTCCGGCCCCGACTCCACACAAGGACTGAGGCCCCGGCATGGACGGGAGAGGAATCCCGAGAGGTCCCCTAGCAACTCGCATGGGGACTGGCCTTTCCTGAGGCCACCAGAGCGGGTCCCTGAGGTCCCCGTCGTAACTCGAGAAGACCTGCTGCAACTCGAGAAAATCAAGGAGGTTCTCCCCTCCAGGCGAGATGAGGCCCATTTCCGCTGAGGCGTCTCGAGGCTGATCACACCTCACCTCTGGAACTTCGAAAGGGTCCTTCACACCCTTGGTGCAAATCAAGAAGTTCCCCGACCTAGCCGTCTCCACTCGAGAGGAATCACGAGGGTCCCGCCCACATCCAGAGGAGCCCCGTTTCCGCCTCGTAGCTCGAGATGAGGGATCCTTTCCCTGCTTCGTCGGGAAAGAGTTCCCGGCGTTCCCGTCGCATCTCAAGAGGAGGCCCTCTCAACAGGAACGGCGAGAGGAACTCCAGGGTCGTGCCACCATTCCAAGAGTCCCCCAGATGTCTCAGTCCATTCCAGAGGAACCTCTTGTCCCTTCACCGGCTCGTCTTTCACGCCGAGGATCCACTCACACCAAGGTGGCACGTGGCACAGCCCTGTGGGAAAGCCTCGTGGGAAAGCCTCGAGGGACAGCCTCGAGGGAAAGCCACAGATCCCTTGATCCACGTGACAGGAAGCGTGACACTACTGCTGCAGCTCGGGAGGAAAGCGCACGTGCATGCCCCCACTCGAGACGAGGCCTGACTCCCCTGGGGAGACTCAGAAGCACCCCAAGATCCATGGCAACACTGGAGAGGAATCCTCAGGTTCCGGCCCCGACTCCACACAAGGACTGAGGCCCCGGCATGGACGGGAGAGGAATCCCGAGAGGTCCCCTAGCAACTCGCATGGGGACTGGCCTTTCCTGAGGCCACCAGAGCGGGTCCCTGAGGTCCCCGTCGTAACTCGAGAAGACCTGCCGCAACTCGAGAAAATCCAGGAGGTTCTCCCCTCCAGGCGAGATGAGGCCCATTTCCGCTGAGGCGTCTCGACGCGGATCACACCTCACCTCTGGAACTTCGAAAGGGTCCTTCACACCCTTGGTGCAAATCAAGAAGTTCTCCGACCTAGCCGTCTCCACTGAGAGGAATCACGAGGGTCCCGCCCACAACCAGAGGAGCCCCGTTTCCGCCTCGTAGCTCGAGATGAGGGATCCTTTCCCTGCTTCGTCGGGAAAGAGTTCCCGGCGTTCCCGTCGCATCTCAAGAGGAGGCCCTCTCTACAGGAACGGCGAGAGGATCTCCAGGGTCGTGCCACCATTCCAAGAGTCCCCCAGATGTCTCAGTCCATTCCAGAGGAACCCCTTTTCCCTTCACCGGCTCGTCTTTCACGCCGAGGATCCACTCACACCAAGGTGGCACGTGGCACAGCCCTGTGGGAAAGCCTCGTGGGAAAGCCTCGAGGGACAGCCTCGAGGGAAAGCCACAGATCCCTTGATCCACGTGACAGGAAGCGTGACACTACTGCTGCAGCTCGGGAGGAAAGCGCACGTGCATGCCCCCACTCGAGACGAGGCCTGACTCCCCTGGGGAGACTCAGAAGCACCCCAAGATCCATGGCAACACTGGAGAGGAATCCTCAGGTTCCGGCCCCGACTCCACACAAGGACTGAGGCCCCGGCATGGACGGGAGAGGAATCCCGAGAGGTCCCCTAGCAACTCGCATGGGGACTGGCCTTTCCTGAGGCCACCAGAGCGGGTCCCTGAGGTCCCCGTCGTAACTCGAGAAGACCTGCCGCAACTCCAGAAAATCCAGGAGGTTCTCCCCTCCAGGCGAGATGAGGCCCATTTCCGCTGAGGCGTCTCGACGCGGATCACACCTCACCTCTGGAACTTCGAAAGGGTCCTTCACACCCTTGGTGCAAATCAAGAAGTTCTCCGACCTAGCCGTCTCCACTGAGAGGAATCACGAGGGTCCCGCCCACAACCAGAGGAGCCCCGTTTCCGCCTCGTAGCTCGAGATGAGGGATCCTTTCCCTGCTTCGTCGGGAAAGAGTTCCCGGCGTTCCCGTCGCATCTCAAGAGGAGGCCCTCTCTACAGGAACGGCGAGAGGATCTCCAGGGTCGTGCCACCATTCCAAGAGTCCCCCAGATGTCTCAGTCCATTCCAGAGGAACCCCTTTTCCCTTCACTGGCTCGTCTTTCACGCCGAGGATCCACTCACACCAAGGTGGCACGTGGCACAGCCCTGTGGGAAAGCCTCGTGGGAAAGCCTCGAGGGACAGCCTCGAGGGAAAGCCACAGATCCCTTGATCCACGTGACAGGAAGCGTGACACTACTGCTGCAGCTCGGGAGGAAAGCGCACGTGCATGCCCCCACTCGAGACGAGGCCTGACTCCCCTGGGGAGACTCAGAAGCACCCCAAGATCCATGGCAACACTGGAGAGGAATCCTCAGGTTCCGGCCCCGACTCCACACAAGGACTGAGGCCCCGGCATGGACGGGAGAGGAATCCCGAGAGGTCCCCTAGCAACTCGCATGGGGACTGGCCTTTCCTGAGGCCACAAGAGCGGGTCCCTGAGGTCCCCGTCGTAACTCGAGAAGACCTGCCGCAACTCGAGAAAATCCAGGAGGTTCTCCCCTCCAGGCGAGATGAGGCCCATTTCCGCTGAGGCGTCTCGAGGCTGATCACACCTCACCTCTGCAACTTCGAAAGGGTCCTTCACACCCTTGGTGCAAATCAAGAAGTTCCCCGACCTAGCCGTCTCCACTCGAGAGGAATCACGAGGGTCCCGCCCACATCCAGAGGAGCCCCGTTTCCGCCTCGTAGCTCGAGATGAGGGATCCTTTCCCTGCTTCGTCGGGAAAGAGTTCCCGGCGTTCCCGTCGCATCTCAAGAGGAGGCCCTCTCAACAGGAACGGCGAGAGGAACTCCAGGGTCGTGCCACCATTCCAAGAGTCCCCCAGATGTCTCAGTCCATTCCAGAGGAAACTCTTTTCCCTTCACCGGCTCGTCTTTCACGCCGAGGATCCACTCACACCAAGGTGGCACGTGGCACAGCCCTGTGGGAAAGCCTCGTGGGAAAGCCTCGAGGGACAGCCTCGAGGGAAAGCCACAGATCCCTTGATCCACGTGACAGGAAGCGTGACACTACTGCTGCAGCTCGGGAGGAAAGCGCACGTACATGCCCCCACTCGAGACGAGGCCTGACTCCCCTGGGGAGACTCAGAAGCACCCCAAGATCCATGGCAACACTGGAGAGGAATCCTCAGGTTCCGGCCCCGACTCCACACAAGGACTGAGGCCCAGGCATGGACGGGAGAGGAATCCCGAGAGGTCCCCTAGCAACTCGCATGGGGACTGGCCTTTCCTGAGGCCAGCAGAGCGGGTCCCTGAGGTCCCCGCCGTAACTCGAGAAGACCTGCCGCAACTCGAGAAAATCCAGGAGGTTCTCCCCTCCAGGCGAGAGGAGGCCCATTTCCGCTGAGGCGTCTCGAGGCTGATCACACCTCACCTCTGGAACTTCGAAAGGGTCCTTCACACCCTTGGTGCAAATCAAGAAGTTCCCCGACCTAGCCGTCTCCACTCGAGAGGAATCACGAGGGTCCCGCCCACATCCAGAGGAGCCCCGTTTCCGCCTCGTAGCTCGAGATGAGGGATCCTTTCCCTGCTTCGTCGGGAAAGAGTTCCCGGCGTTCCCGTCGCATCTCAAGAGGAGGCCCTCTCTACAGGAACGGCGAGAGGATCTCCAGGGTCGTGCCACCATTCCAAGAGTCCCCCAGATGTCTCAGTCCATTCCAGAGGAACCTCTTTTCCCTTCACCGGCTCGTCTTTCACGCCGAGGATCCACTCACACCAAGGTGGCACGTGGCACAGCCCTGTGGGAAAGCCTCGTGGGAAAGCCTCGAGGGACAGCCTCGAGGGAAAGCCACAGATCCCTTGATCCACGTGACAGGAAGCGTGACACTACTGCTGCAGCTCGGGAGGAAAGCGCACGTGCATGCCCCCACTCGAGACGAGGCCTGACTCCCCTGGGGAGACTCAGAAGCACCCCAAGATCCATGGCAACACTTGAGAGGAATCCTCAGGTTCCGGCCCCGACTCCACACAAGGACTGAGGCCCCGGCATGGACGGGAGAGGAATCCCGAGAGGTCCCCTAGCAACTCGCATGGGGACTGGCCTTTCCTGAGGCCACCAGAGCGGGTCCCTGAGGTCCCCGTCGTAACTCGAGAAGACCTGCTGCAACTCGAGAAAATCAAGGAGGTTCTCCCCTCCAGGCGAGATGAGGCCCATTTCCGCTGAGGCGTCTCGAGGCTGATCACACCTCACCTCTGGAACTTCGAAAGGGTCCTTCACACCCTTGGTGCAAATCAAGAAGTTCCCCGACCTAGCCGTCTCCACTCGAGAGGAATCACGAGGGTCCCGCCCACATCCAGAGGAGCCCCGTTTCCGCCTCGTAGCTCGAGATGAGGGATCCTTTCCCTGCTTCGTCGGGAAAGAGTTCCCGGCGTTCCCGTCGCATCTCAAGAGGAGGCCCTCTCAACAGGAACGGCGAGAGGAACTCCAGGGTCGTGCCACCATTCCAAGAGTCCCCCAGATGTCTCAGTCCATTCCAGAGGAAACTCTTTTCCCTTCACCGGCTCGTCTTTCACGCCGAGGATCCACTCACACCAAGGTGGCACGTGGCACAGCCCTGTGGGAAAGCCTCGTGGGAAAGCCTCGAGGGACAGCCTCGAGGGAAAGCCACAGATCCCTTGATCCACGTGACAGGAAGCGTGACACTACTGCTGCAGCTCGGGAGGAAAGCGCACGTACATGCCCCCACTCGAGACGAGGCCTGACTCCCCTGGGGAGACTCAGAAGCACCCCAAGATCCATGGCAACACTGGAGAGGAATCCTCAGGTTCCGGCCCCGACTCCACACAAGGACTGAGGCCCAGGCATGGACGGGAGAGGAATCCCGAGAGGTCCCCTAGCAACTCGCATGGGGACTGGCCTTTCCTGAGGCCAGCAGAGCGGGTCCCTGAGGTCCCCGCCGTAACTCGAGAAGACCTGCCGCAACTCGAGAAAATCCAGGAGGTTCTCCCCTCCAGGCGAGAGGAGGCCCATTTCCGCTGAGGCGTCTCGAGGCTGATCACACCTCACCTCTGGAACTTCGAAAGGGTCCTTCACACCCTTGGTGCAAATCAAGAAGTTCCCCGACCTAGCCGTCTCCACTCGAGAGGAATCACGAGGGTCCCGCCCACATCCAGAGGAGCCCCGTTTCCGCCTCGTAGCTCGAGATGAGGGATCCTTTCCCTGCTTCGTCGGGAAAGAGTTCCCGGCGTTCCCGTCGCATCTCAAGAGGAGGCCCTCTCTACAGGAACGGCGAGAGGATCTCCAGGGTCGTGCCACCATTCCAAGAGTCCCCCAGATGTCTCAGTCCATTCCAGAGGAACCCCTTTTCCCTTCACCGGCTCGTCTTTCACGCCGAGGATCCACTCACACCAAGGTGGCACGTGGCACAGCCCTGTGGGAAAGCCTCGTGGGAAAGCCTCGAGGGACAGCCTCGAGGGAAAGCCACAGATCCCTTGATCCACGTGACAGGAAGCGTGACACTACTGCTGCAGCTCGGGAGGAAAGCGCACGTGCATGCCCCCACTCGAGACGAGGCCTGACTCCCCTGGGGAGACTCAGAAGCACCCCAAGATCCATGGCAACACTGGAGAGGAATCCTCAGGTTCCGGCCCCGACTCCACACAAGGACTGAGGCCCCGGCATGGACGGGAGAGGAATCCCGAGAGGTCCCCTAGCAACTCGCATGGGGACTGGCCTTTCCTGAGGCCACCAGAGCGGGTCCCTGAGGTCCCCGTCGTAACTCGAGAAGACCTGCCGCAACTCGAGAAAATCCAGGAGGTTCTCCCCTCCAGGCGAGATGAGGCCCATTTCCGCTGAGGCGTCTCGACGCGGATCACACCTCACCTCTGGAACTTCGAAAGGGTCCTTCACACCCTTGGTGCAAATCAAGAAGTTCTCCGACCTAGCCGTCTCCACTGAGAGGAATCACGAGGGTCCCGCCCACAACCAGAGGAGCCCCGTTTCCGCCTCGTAGCTCGAGATGAGGGATCCTTTCCCTGCTTCGTCGGGAAAGAGTTCCCGGCGTTCCCGTCGCATCTCAAGAGGAGGCCCTCTCTACAGGAACGGCGAGAGGATCTCCAGGGTCGTGCCACCATTCCAAGAGTCCCCCAGATGTCTCAGTCCATTCCAGAGGAACCCCTTTTCCCTTCACCGGCTCGTCTTTCACGCCGAGGATCCACTCACACCAAGGTGGCACGTGGCACAGCCCTGTGGGAAAGCCTCGTGGGAAAGCCTCGAGGGACAGCCTCGAGGGAAAGCCACAGATCCCTTGATCCACGTGACAGGAAGCGTGACACTACTGCTGCAGCTCGGGAGGAAAGCGCACGTGCATGCCCCCACTCGAGACGAGGCCTGACTCCCCTGGGGAGACTCAGAAGCACCCCAAGATCCATGGCAACACTGGAGAGGAATCCTCAGGTTCCGGCCCCGACTCCACACAAGGACTGAGGCCCCGGCATGGACGGGAGAGGAATCCCGAGAGGTCCCCTAGCAACTCGCATGGGGACTGGCCTTTCCTGAGGCCACAAGAGCGGGTCCCTGAGGTCCCCGTCGTAACTCGAGAAGACCTGCCGCAACTCGAGAAAATCCAGGAGGTTCTCCCCTCCAGGCGAGATGAGGCCCATTTCCGCTGAGGCGTCTCGAGGCTGATCACACCTCACCTCTGCAACTTCGAAAGGGTCCTTCACACCCTTGGTGCAAATCAAGAAGTTCCCCGACCTAGCCGTCTCCACTCGAGAGGAATCACGAGGGTCCCGCCCACATCCAGAGGAGCCCCGTTTCCGCCTCGTAGCTCGAGATGAGGGATCCTTTCCCTGCTTCGTCGGGAAAGAGTTCCCGGCGTTCCCGTCGCATCTCAAGAGGAGGCCCTCTCAACAGGAACGGCGAGAGGAACTCCAGGGTCGTGCCACCATTCCAAGAGTCCCCCAGATGTCTCAGTCCATTCCAGAGGAAACTCTTTTCCCTTCACCGGCTCGTCTTTCACGCCGAGGATCCACTCACACCAAGGTGGCACGTGGCACAGCCCTGTGGGAAAGCCTCGTGGGAAAGCCTCGAGGGACAGCCTCGAGGGAAAGCCACAGATCCCTTGATCCACGTGACAGGAAGCGTGACACTACTGCTGCAGCTCGGGAGGAAAGCGCACGTACATGCCCCCACTCGAGACGAGGCCTGACTCCCCTGGGGAGACTCAGAAGCACCCCAAGATCCATGGCAACACTGGAGAGGAATCCTCAGGTTCCGGCCCCGACTCCACACAAGGACTGAGGCCCAGGCATGGACGGGAGAGGAATCCCGAGAGGTCCCCTAGCAACTCGCATGGGGACTGGCCTTTCCTGAGGCCAGCAGAGCGGGTCCCTGAGGTCCCCGCCGTAACTCGAGAAGACCTGCCGCAACTCGAGAAAATCCAGGAGGTTCTCCCCTCCAGGCGAGAGGAGGCCCATTTCCGCTGAGGCGTCTCGAGGCTGATCACACCTCACCTCTGGAACTTCGAAAGGGTCCTTCACACCCTTGGTGCAAATCAAGAAGTTCCCCGACCTAGCCGTCTCCACTCGAGAGGAATCACGAGGGTCCCGCCCACATCCAGAGGAGCCCCGTTTCCGCCTCGTAGCTCGAGATGAGGGATCCTTTCCCTGCTTCGTCGGGAAAGAGTTCCCGGCGTTCCCGTCGCATCTCAAGAGGAGGCCCTCTCTACAGGAACGGCGAGAGGATCTCCAGGGTCGTGCCACCATTCCAAGAGTCCCCCAGATGTCTCAGTCCATTCCAGAGGAACCTCTTTTCCCTTCACCGGCTCGTCTTTCACGCCGAGGATCCACTCACACCAAGGTGGCACGTGGCACAGCCCTGTGGGAAAGCCTCGTGGGAAAGCCTCGAGGGACAGCCTCGAGGGAAAGCCACAGATCCCTTGATCCACGTGACAGGAAGCGTGACACTACTGCTGCAGCTCGGGAGGAAAGCGCACGTGCATGCCCCCACTCGAGACGAGGCCTGACTCCCCTGGGGAGACTCAGAAGCACCCCAAGATCCATGGCAACACTTGAGAGGAATCCTCAGGTTCCGGCCCCGACTCCACACAAGGACTGAGGCCCCGGCATGGACGGGAGAGGAATCCCGAGAGGTCCCCTAGCAACTCGCATGGGGACTGGCCTTTCCTGAGGCCACCAGAGCGGGTCCCTGAGGTCCCCGTCGTAACTCGAGAAGACCTGCTGCAACTCGAGAAAATCAAGGAGGTTCTCCCCTCCAGGCGAGATGAGGCCCATTTCCGCTGAGGCGTCTCGAGGCTGATCACACCTCACCTCTGGAACTTC